>NW_015390971.1:8549-11719 GCF_001527695.2 Protobothrops mucrosquamatus | reverse complement strand
TGACTATCATCTTTAAGGCGCTCCATGGCAGCGGACCAGGATACCTTCGAGACCGCCTTCTGCCACAGATTACCTCCCATCGGCCAGTACGCTCCCACAGGGTGGGTCTCCTCAGGGTGCCGTCGGCCAGACAGTGCTGGCTGGCGACCCCAAGGGGGAGGGCCTTCTCTGTGGGAGCTCCCACCCTCTGGAATGAGCTACCTCCAGAGATCAGGGTGATCCCTGATCTCCCTTCCTTCCGCCGCGCCCTCAAGACATGGCTATTCCAACAAGCGGGACTGGCCTAGGGTAATTTTTAAGAGGGGTTTTTAGAGGGGTTTTTAATCATATTTTAATCAGACAATTTAAATATTTCATTTTAGTTAATTTTAATTTTGTGATGTTATTGGTGTTTTTAATTGATTGTCAGCCGCCCTGAGTCCGCAAGGAGAAGGGTGGGATATAAATTCGAATAATAAATAAATAAATAAATAAACCTATACTAAAACACCCAGATCCATTTGCCCCTTTTGTCATCCAGGCAGATGCTAGCGATGTAGCCATGGGGGCTGTGCTGCCACATAAAAATGAACAAGGGGTCCTGCAACCATGTGCTTACACCTCCAAGAAACTCACCAAGACCGAGCACAGGTGGGCAGTGTGGGAGAAAGAAGCTTATGGGGTACACTGGGCGCTCCTGACCTGGAGGCACTTTTTAGAAGGAAATAAAGCCCTTTTTGAAGTTTGGATGGACCACAAAAATCTAGAAGCCCTGAAAACACCTAGAAGTTTGTCCCCAAAACATTGGGTCTGTTGGGCCCAATACTTTAACCGATTCAACTTCATGTTGCAGTATCTCCCGGGGGGGGGGAGAACTTCCTAGCCGATGCTCTCTCAAGGCTACCACAATATAATAGCTCCAAGAATGAAATTGTCAGGTCAGTCATTGCCTCCTGGCAACTAGCAACCCCGGCCATCACTAGAGGGAAGGGGAGACTCACCCCCCCGGTAGCGGATGACTTGCTCACCGCTCTAAAAGCCGCATTAGAAAAAAAAGAGTGGTTTGAAACCCACCAAGCCGACTGCACACTGTGTGATGGCTTAGCATGCGTAGGAGCCAAACTGTATGTCCCAAAGAGCCAATGAACCGTTGTCCTCCAGAAAAGTCATGACTCAAAAACAGTGAGACACTTTGGCTTTGTAAAGACCCTACACCTTGTAAAACATCAATTCTGGTGGCTATCGCTGAAAAAAGACATAGAACGCTATGTGGCTAGCTGCCCTATCTGTGCATCAGCCAAAAGGCACCAAGGGGAAACCCCAGGCCTCTTTCAACCAGTGACAAAGCCCCAAGTGCCCTGGAATGAAATCTCTATGGACTTCATAGTGGAGTTACCAGAAAGCTCTGGAATTACAGTAATTTGGGTAATAACTGATTTTTTCTCTAAGCAAGTACATTTTGTGCCATGCAAAAAAATTCCTTCAGCACACACCTTAGCCAAGCTATTCATGCAACACATGTACAGACTTCGCGGTGCCCCAGAACGAATCATTGGATCATGGCGTTCAGTTCGCCTCACGATTTTGGCAAGAGTTTCTAAAGTTGCTTGGTACTGCTCAGGGGTTTAGCTCCTCCCATCATCTGGAAATGAATGGGGTGTGTGAACGCATGAATGGCAGGCATCCTGGAACAATACATGAGATGCTACATTAACTACCAACAAGACAATTGGGCTGACCTCCTTCCTTTTGCTGAAGTAGCCTACAATAATGTAGTACACAGCAGCACTGGTTTCACCCCTTTTACAGTTGCATCCGGGCAGGACTTTGTAGCTATTTCTGAATTGCCTCAAGTCAAATCTCAAACAACGACCTTAGCAGAGTGGATTTTGCAATTGCAAAACACTTTCCCAGTAGTCCGAAAGGCCCTTGAAAAAGCGTGAGAATGATATAAAAACAAGCTGACAAAAAGCACTCCAAACCAAAGGATTTCAATGTAGGCAACAAAGTCTACCTGTCCACCAAGTACTTATAGTCCAGATACCCTTTGAAAAAGCTGGGTCCAAAGTACATTGGCCATTTCCCCATCAGCAAGATTACTAATACAGTAACAGTTCAACTACAACTACCAAAAACCCTTAGACACATCCAACCAGTGTTCCATTGTAGCTTGCTGAAGCAGGCAGCCACCTCTCCCTTACGCCCTGCAATGAAACCACCACCCAATCCCATTCTATTTTTTTTTTGTAAATTTTTATTGATTTTCTAATATTACATTTAAATATTTGAAAGCAACGTGGTGGCTGAGCACAATAATTCTATTACACATAGATATCATTAGTACAGATCTCAAACTGTTACAATCCCCATTTCCTCTCTTTCTCCCTTAATATCTACTGTCTCATATTTTAACTAATAAAATTCTTGTTCTGTCAATCAAATAGAAAGTAACTTTCTAACATTTATCAATAATTTTTAGTTAATATATATCTTAGTTGTTTTAACTTTCAGTCTTTAGACAATCAATGACCTAATCAATTTTTCTCAATTTTAATTTTCCATTGATATTTAAATTTAACATTTAATAATTATCATTTCCACACTTTAGATGACCCCAATTCCTTTATCACCATTCCTCCCAAAGTCTAATATTCAGGATACACATCTTATCTATATAGGTTCTCACCATCTACATCAACAGGTTAATAATGCAATAATAGTATTCTTATTTTCTAATAATTCTCAAGTACCTTAAAATCTTAAATTTAATAACCAAAATTGCTTTTATTTCCACATTTATTTATTTATTTATTGAATTTATATACCGCCCTATCTCCCTTACGGGACTCAGGGCGGTGAACAGGCAATAATAAAAACCACGATAAATATACGCATGTTTCTGTTCTAAAATCAAATTAAATAACAGGCCTGCTCTAAAATACCCCATATAAAACCCCCACTAAAACATAATCAAACTACGCCAGGCCGGCCACACGGAATAGATGGGCCTTCAGGGCTCGGCGAAAAAGGCGCAGGTCCGCAACTGTACGTAGGTCGGGGGGTAGGTCATTCCAGAGGGCAGGAGCTGCCACAGAGAAGGCTCTCCCCCTGGGGGTCGCCAGCCGGCATTGACTGGCCGACGGCACCCTAAGGAGGCCCTCTCTGTGGGAGCGGACTGGTCGAAGGGAGGT
>NW_015390971.1:4998-6467 GCF_001527695.2 Protobothrops mucrosquamatus | reverse complement strand
CTGACGATTCCCTGGAGCCAGCCTCGTGTAACCTCCCGGGAGGCCAGTATCAGCCAGGAGGGACACGGGTCCAGTAAACATGTGGTGGTGTTCAGCCGTCCCAGTATCCTGTCCATGTCCTCGGGAGTCACAGGATCGAACTCTTCCCAGAAAGTGGACTCAAGACCTGCCTCCGTTGGCCCGTCTGAACTAGTCCAATTGGAGGCCAACCCGTCCTGGATCTGATCGATTTTGTCATGCAGGTAACACCCAAATTCCTCTGCCCGACCCTGCAGGGGGGCGTCCCGGACCCTCTGATGAAGGAGGGAGCGGGACACCCTAAACAGGGCGGCAGGTTGGTTACCTGCAGACGCGATAAGAGCGGAGAAATAGTTTCATTTCGCCGCTCTTATCGCCACTAGGTAAGTCCTTAAATGGGACTTTACCAGTGTCCGGTCAGATTCGGAGCGGGTGGTCCTCCAAACACCCTCTAGGCATCTCTTCCGACGCTTCATCACCCTCAGCTCCTCGGAGAACCAAGGAGCCATGGTAGTCCGGCATCGGGTGAGAGGCTGCAAAGGCACGACCCGGTCCAGGGCCCCCGTGGCCGCACTATTCCAGGCGGCCACCAGGTCCTCAGTCGAGCCACGGGTCAGGGTCTCAGGTATTGGCCCAAGCTCCGTCTGGAACCTCTCGGGGTCCATCAGGCGCCTGGGGCGGAACCATTTTGTCACTTCCGGTTCCGCCTCCCCGCAGTGGGGTGTAGCGGTTGGAAAGGCCAGCCGAAGGAGAGAGTGATCTGACCATGACGGGCTCAATGACTATTTCCCCTAAACCATGATCACTCAACCACTGGCCGGAGGCAAAAACTAAGTCCAGTGTGTGTCCTCCAGTGTGGGTAGGGTCACCAACTAATTGGGTCAGGTCCATGGCCGCCATGGAGGCCATGAACTCCCGAGCCACCTCAGATTGCCCTCTGTTAGGCAGACCCTCCCCCCCTCCCCAATTCCAGGACCTACGACCTCCTCGCTGAGGCCATCAGCCGGCCTGGGAGAATTCCCCGGTGGGTGATCACCCTCACCCACCACCCTAATTTTGGTTTGCCCACCCCTCTCCCTGGAACCCCTTAAAACCCGGACTAAAAATTTTATTAAAAATCCCCTTAAGTTGCGTTTTGACCAATACTTCCTCTCTCTTCCTCTTTATATCTACTATCTCATATTTAGAACTAATAATTTTCCCCCTTACTGCTACATAGACATATTTATTACTTTCATCAATAAAGTTTTAACTTATGTTAAAGATCTGAAAATTCTCGAACTCTGGGATAGATAAAATCAGCTGTTTATTGTCAAAAGCAACAGAGGCAAAAACAATAAAAAACAATCATTCCTAAAAACAAATATCTACTGCCTTAGCTTTCGCCGGTCCTCTGCTGGCATCATCAGAGTAAGCATTGGAAGCTGGAGAGTCTGCCTATAAGCCTAATT
>NW_015390971.1:0-1482 GCF_001527695.2 Protobothrops mucrosquamatus | reverse complement strand
TCTTGTCTTCACCGGCCATTCCTCATGCCTTGGTGTGTGTGCGGGCCACGGCATTCTCTCTGCTCACCTCATCCGCCTCTGATCGTCGGGAGTTGCCATTGGCTCGCCCCTCACATTTTTCCGTCGCCCAATCTCAGTAGGCTGCTGTATATCCTGCATTCTCTCCTTTATGCGAGTTGTGTCGCCCTCATCCACCCATTGTCCTCCCCTCAATGGCCTACACGTCGCTCCGTCCTTGCAGGTCTGCCGGTTCTCCTCTGTTGTTCGTGCGTACGTGGAACGCAGTCTTCTGTCTTCTCTCTCCTTTCTCCGTCCACCTCCGATCGTTGGGAGTTGCTGCAGGATCGCTCCTCACTTGTTCTTGTCTTCCAACCTCGATGGCCCATTGTGTATCCGACCCCCCCCTCCATTGCATGGGTCATATGGCTTTGCTCTTTCTTGGCTCCTTTCTTTCTAAGTGTGGGTAATATTTTTCGTTGTTGTTCATGTGCCTTTAATGCCTGGTAAGCCAGTAGCAGCTCTATATGACGATTGATTGAATGTGTATCCAAGAGCCAGGCTTCCTTAAGTAGACGGCCTCCTTTAGAGTTGTCCTGGGCGATCGCCTCCGCTCCCATAAAGTCAAAAGAGTGGTCATTGTTAACCATATGTGTCCATATCTGTGAGTATTGTTCCTGCCTTTTGACAGCCAACTTATGTTCATGGATTCTGGTCCTGATCCGTTTGGCCATCTCTCCTATATAATTACACTGGCAGTCTTTGCATTTTACTTTATAGACCACTGATGACTTCTCTTCCTTAGTTTTAACTTATATATATCTTAATCATCTTTACACAATCTTTATGCACAAGTCAATATTCAAATTAACCTATTAATATTTTAACTTCTGAGTTTTACATAACCAAAATTTTCTTTGTCTCAACTCATAACAGCATCTTATATTCAAAATACACATCTTATCTATTTAAGTATATTCTATATTCTATTTTAAGACATACAAACATATTTATTGCTTTCATCAATGAAGTTTTAGCTTATATGTGTCTTAATCACCTTTACAAGACCTTTATGCACAAATCAATATTCAAATTTAATTGTTAATGTTTTATATTTCTAAGTTTTACTTGATCAAAGTTTTCTTTATCTCAACTCATAACAATATCTTATATTCAAAGTACACATCTTGTCTGCTTAAGTATATTCTATTTTAAGTTCTCATAGTACCCATCTTATCTATTTAAGTATATTCTATTTTAAATCTCATCTATGAATCAAAACCCCATTGTACTTTGGGTGGCATGCTTATCTTTTTATGCAAAAGAAAATTGATACAATCTTTAAAAACCATATAATAAGGACTGCATTGTTAAGAGTTTGGCAAAAATATTTCTTTAAGTTTGATGTTAAGTTACCACTCTGGGTGATACCTTCGCACATTTTTCAAGCTACAACTAAAGGAGTGATAATGGAGGGACTTACAT
>NW_015390970.1:26651-30822 GCF_001527695.2 Protobothrops mucrosquamatus | reverse complement strand
CAAAGAAGCAATCCATACTTTTAATTACCAAATCAGTGATAATATCCCCCTCTCCCAACAGAGGGGGAGGGATAGGGATACGACATCATCTATCTCCAGTCTACAACACAGTGCTTTCAGTAGTTACAAGAAGGCTCCACACCCATTTGCACCACTCAGGTGACCCTGAGCAGGGCTTTTCACAGTCCTTTCACATCAGAGACTGCAGAAGTTCTAGCAAGCCACTGCTTAATAAGTCTTAGGCCAGTGGTGGCGAACCTATGGCATGCGTGCCAGAGGCGGCACTCAGAGCCCTCTCTGTGGGCACGTGCGCCATCACCCCAGCCCCCTCACCAGCAGCTCCCCCGGAGGAGAGTCGCCCCTGAGCGTGGCCCGCGTGAAGCAGCGCAGCCAAGGACATGGCAGCCAGGCAGTGGGAACAAGACTCCACCCTCATGCCCCGTCACACGGTTGATGCTGTGGGGCACGGGTGGAGGGTGTGGCCGCCATGGCGCTGCTGGGCCGCCTGGGCGATCGGCAGGCTGTGGAGGCAGTGAGTGGCCCTATGGGCGGGCGGGGGGCAGGGCGGATGGGGGGCAGGGGTGGGGCTGGTTTTGGGCACTCGGTCTCTAAAAGGTGGTGCTCAGGGTGAGTTGAAAGGTGTAGAGATGGGGGTCAGGTAGAGGTCGTGAGCAGCAAACTGCCCTTCCAAAGCCTACGTGCCTCTTCTCTCTACATGATCTCATCCATTCACATCACCATGGCAATGTAGGGAAATACCCCAGGCTGGTACATGATATCACCTGGTTCACATGATATCAGCCAGGTTACATCAACAGGATGTGGCAGAAGACTGCTCCCTGTCTGGGGCCTCCTAGCTGGTATATTCTTAAGGATTGAAAAGGGGTTTCACCAATAGAAATGCTGTTACTATGCTGATGCCATCTTACTTTATGCTATGTGGAAAACTGTATAAAAAGAATAAACACTGCAAAGGCAGTCAGCCATATTTGCACCCTGCAATGACTGAGCACTGATTCCTTCAGCTGGCTGCCCGAACAGGGACTTTTGGGACCCCCCCCCCCCCCGGGAAGAGCAACAACCAACATACTTACCAGCTTCTGGAACAGACCTCAAAGTGCACTTTCGTCCTCCGGGACCCCTCAGTGGTAAGCATGGGTTGCAATTTATCTCAGCACCAGCAGAAACATGCACAGGAACTCAGATTCCTGCTACATAAATCAGGTGTGACAGTGCCTGAGGCAGACATAAGGAAGCTGGTGGAGGAGATAGGGAAACACTGCCCTTGGAATCCTGAGCGCCGGACTGCTTAGGCTACGAGATTGGGAAAAGATAGGGCATACTTTACATCTTGAACCTCGGGCTCCAGTACAGATATTACATCGATGGTATCAGTGCCATCAAGCAGTGGAAAAATATGGCTCAGATGCTTCAGAAGGGCAGCAATTAACTACCAGCCCCCCTCCTGATTATAACCAAGTAAAACCTATCCCTCCTGAAGCATCCTTAATTGGATCTCCAGCTCCTTCTGAAGAGGCTAATTCTTTTGCTTCTTCCCAGACCTCATACACCCCCACAAGGAAAATATTAGAGGAACAATCTCAAAGTAGAAAAAAATAATAAGGGGAATCGTCAGAGTAATTTAAAGACACAAATTAACTCAAAATGTACTCCTCTGCAATGTGTTTTGAACAATTGGAATGTTTTGAAACGTCAAGTGGCTGTTAAGTTTAACCCTGTCAGACAATGTCTGGTGGTGCTTTGTGTTGATGTGTAGTGTGTTTTGTTTATATATATATGTATGTATATATATATATGTGTGTGTGGCCACCCAGAACATTATGCTTGGGCTTGGAATGGTGAGAAAAATAGGAGATGGTTAATGGGCCCTATAAAAACCACGTTTGGTTGGAATCACCTCATGATTTTTCTCGCTTCTTGCAGGACAAGCCATATTTGCACCCTGCAATGACTGAGCACTGATTCCTTCAGAAAGGGTGGGTTTAAATTCAGCAAAGTAAGCAGCACACATTTCCACTCTTAAAAAAAATAAATTAAAAAATGTTGCACCCCAATTGGTTGACCCAGTGAGGAGGTGAGGACAAACGTTTAACAAATGTTGAGTGATTTCACAAAGCTTACATGGTTTGGGCTGAGTTTATACTTGAATGGGAGATCACCAGAAAAATCCCAAGACTGTAGACTGAGGAAGGGGGGAAAACCTCTTAAGTGAAAAAAATTGTAAATTCCCTGTAATTTCTGAGAATATTGCCCATAATGTCCATTGTCACTAGGGTTGAGCTCAAGCTGGGGAGTCTTTATAACAAAATCATTGGCTTGACACTGAGTTTCAATGGCAGTACATGGAGGGGACTGTGGACTACAAAAATGAGGGGGGGGGGAGGTGGCCAAGAAAATCTTGCTTGCCCTGAATTATAAGTTGGAGTTAAGGGTGTTTTTGTACAATTGATAAAATTTCATATGGCTTAGAAATGGTTCCCTATGCAAGACTATAGTCTTGCATATACAATGTATATAGGTAGTCCTTGAGTTACGACTGTAATGGAGCCTGCCCATTAAGGTTGTAAATATCAATGGTTGTAAAACAGATTGGTCATGTGACCCACCAAATTTTATGACTTTTTTGCATTAAGCAAATATCATTAAGCAAATACTGCAGTTGTTAAACGAACTCATTGTTTGCTATAGACTATTTTTGCTGAATGCAGCAAAACAGTCATAAAATGTAGTTCATGTGACCACAGGGCAGGGGAGCAACCATTGGAACTTTAGATGCAGGTCCTAAGTCCCCTTTTTCACGTAGATCATAACTACAAACTGTTACTAAGCGCTCAGTTGTAAGTCAAGGACTACCTATATACATTGTGGCTCTTGCCCATCCTTATCTCACCAAGATAGCAAACCCACCATGGAGATGCATGCCAGAGGAATATAGGACTGGATCACTGCAAGGTAGCACTCTGAAATCTCTCACCTGGACAGGATGTGCACCCAACAGGTAGCTGATCATTGATTTCCACCAAGTGCTTGCCAAGCTCTGTCAGAATTCACTCCCGCTCAGTCTGAACTAGACTGTCTAGACCAGGGGTAGGCAACCTTGGCTCTTTTATGACTCATGGACTTCAACTCCCAGAATTCCTGAGCCAGCCATGCTGAGGGGAAAGGGAGAGGTTTCCAAGCTCAGCCATGCTGGCTCACAAATTCTGGGAGTTGAAGTCCACGAGTCATAAAAGAGCCAAGGTTGCCTACCCCTGGTCTAGACAAAGAACAAGTTGTAACAGCAACTGTGATCTAAATATGTAAATTCCTTGACTCCTGCAGATTAGTCTCCCAAAGAGTCAAACACCCCCCCCCCCTGTTGGAGAATCCCAGTGCATGGTTATAACTATTTGAACTTTTTAGATTTGATCAGGCGTTTTAGGTTTCTAGGCACTGGCTCTAACCCTATTTTTTCCTTTTGTCTTCTCCACCGCTTAGTTTATTTCCACTGTGTCCACCTTGCACCAAGTACGTGAAAAACTGGAGTCGCTGGGTCTTTGTTCATTGTCTGCTGGCCTTGAATTCATCCCAATTGTCCATGCCCAGCTATCAGACCCAGAGATAGAAGGGGCCGTGAGGTTGCTAGAGGCCCTTGAAGACCACGTAGATGTTGTTCGGGTATACAACAACATTGCATAGTTTTACCAGCATGCCTCCAGGAGCTACTGAAGCCTTACCAGCTAAATTCTGGTATCATTTTTCCCTGATTCAAACCAAGACTATTAATGGTAAATGAGGTTTGCTATGTTTCTGACATGCCCGTGTGCCTCTTTGCCCTCCTCTTCAAGTTCCTTGTCGGAAGACAACCCAACGGCATGTACCAAATGTGGATGCTAGAAAAGTGCTGGAGCAAGACAGCTTGGACAACTCCTGCCAGAAATATCTGGGATTGGTTACTAGCTTCCATTGGAGGACAGTGTGGCTGTCTCATTAGCACCTCAATATAACAAACCAATCATATCCAAACAGATAATTCCCAAGCCAACAGTGATACGTTAACTGAAAGTTCAGTAATCTTGATATAACTGGATATGTTCTTGGTCCATTTTTCCTGAGCTGTTGGGAGATAGTTCTGCCTTCTTCAAGCATGCAAGCTCGTAAAAAATCTTTA
>NW_015390970.1:21031-23951 GCF_001527695.2 Protobothrops mucrosquamatus | reverse complement strand
AGGCTTATGGACGCTTTTTTTTTAATATACTAAGAAAATAACGGGGGGGGGGGGGAATCAAGATAATACAGGCCAGTCATTGTGTGCTTGATTTTATGTGCGAATTTGGAAGTTGTGTAACCAACAGTGCTTCTCCAATATTGGCATAGATGTGCTCCTGTTCTTCTCTGAAATATTATACTTTTATCTAGTATACAATGGAAAAAGTAAAGCAACACTTCAATTTAATTGCTAGTCTATTAACATTCATACACTACAAAATGGCACAGGAAGGGGAATTTACACAATCAGTTACAACGAGAAGGTATCTTAATACAATATTAGCATGGAGTTGACAGTATCATTGCCTAATGAGCATCATAGACAAACACAATATACAAAAACTGTTTTTCTTTAATAGTCATTTGAAGATTATGGGTAAAAGCAGAAATACACCCCTTATAAATTCTACGTGTTAATGTCTAAATGGAACACAAGACATGATCTAACATTACCTTTTCAATGAGGCTATGATGGAAATATTTTGAAACCAATTGCTAGCCCAGCTGCAGGAAAACTAAACAAGTAAAGTTCATTTAATAGCAAGATGGGTTTTTTTCTACCCAGGCATGTCCTGCTGTACTCCAGGGTTTGGTAAACTACAGGCTATATGCATTCCATGTTATCTCATATGGTCCCCAATGAAGGTTCAATTTCTAGTATCAGAACATGGAGAGTTATTTGGTTTCCCTAACTTCAGATGTTACAATATCACTGGATGTATTGGCTTAAAATAGGATTCACAAGACCGTTAACTAGCTAGAAAGTCACAAACAAATATTACTGATCCTCACTTAGCATTCTTCAGTGACAGTTCAAAGTTACAATAATGTTGAATGAATGATACTTATGCCTGGTCCTTGACGTTATGGTCACTCCAGCACCCCTGTGGTCACATGATCAAAATTTGGGCACTTGGCATGCCACCTGCATATATGATCACAGGGTGCACTTCAATTAACTCCATCTACCTATCTCCCATCTTTGCCCTTTTGGCCGTTCTCTGCTTCACTTCCCCCTGTGCTCTGCCAGCTGCAATGCAAAGGCCAAGTCAGGCACACATCATCAGCTGTGGGAGGAAGAGGGGGGTAAGCTGGGGGCAGCAGCGGCAGCAGTGGAGCGCAGGATACCCAAAAAGGCAACGATTGGGATGAGATTGTAGATGGAGATGAGGTGGAGGTGAGTACAACAGGGCAGGAAAAATGTGCAGTCCTCACTTAACGATGTGCAACTGTGACTATCAAACATTCCATTGCTAAGTGGTGCGGTTATATAATTTTTCACCTAACAGCCACATCTCTTAGCAATGGAAATTCCGGTCCCGATTCGGGTTTTTAAGTGAGGATTACTTGTAGAGCAGGGGTGGGCACCTATGGCCCTTTTATGACTTGTGAACTTCAACTCCCAGAATTCCTGAGCTTGCTACAGGTCATAAAGGGGCCATAGCTGCCCACCCCTGCTATAGAGGGTAGCCAATTTGGAAGGGAACTTATGCCTATGTAGCAGTCCTTGCTCCTGGTTACATCTGGACAAGCCAACAGCTTGTTTGTCCAGGCAGAGCGCAGGTGTGGCTTTAGCACATGAATTTCTGTACAACAAGCCAGACTGGTTCCCACTTGGGACAAGCCAATGACAAGATCTTCTGTAGCTGTTCCTCTACAGAACAAACACTGCTCCAGAATACGTGAACTGGAAATGAGTGTGTCTGCCTCCAAAATATAGCCACAGTATTGGTAATTTTGCAAAAAGTAAGCAATCTCGGCCCTTTACTGATAAACCCTGATTTGAAGAATTCCATAGCCCCCCCTTAAAAGCCCTGATCCCCCTAACGTAGTTTTTAAATTACTTCTATTCTTATTGATCCTGGGGAAAACTTAAGAGATAAAGTGGGTGCTTGGAGCCACTGTAAATCTAAAGGTAAAGAAAAAAAACTCTTGAAAATTTCAGTCAAGCCCATTCTAGTGATATCAGGCAACTCTGCTCTCCCCATAGAGGAGCTAGAAAGAAAGGATGACGCAAGCTTAAAAGCTGCCCTCTGGCTGTTCTCAATCAGGGTCAGTTTCTGGACTCGGAGGGAGGGGGGACCCAGCCGAAGTAGCACAAGGCAGGAAAAGTTCAGTGTAGCCGTTTCCGCAGGGTGGAGAAGGAGAAGCTGCAGGGAAGTCTAGATTCATCGACCCGGCCAAACCTTGACTCTGGAATGCCTCAAAATCAGTGCCTGGGTTCCCTGGAGACAGCCCCTCAGGAGGGTGTCCATCATTCGGGCGACAGATCTCAAAGCGGCACCAGCGGTACCCAGCACACTTGTGTGCCCCTGGGCAGCTCTGGATGAGGTGTTGGATTGCGGGGTGTGACAGCCCAAAGAATTCGGCCCCTGCTGGCTCAAGCTGGCCAGCACCCACTGCTTCCAACAGCTGAGCATGGCAGGCATCCGGGGTGGACCCCATTATTACAGCTCCCAGTTCGTCTTCAGGGGCAATTTCGAAGTGTGGCCCGGTGCCCCCGTCCTTGATCTGGCAGGTGTAGAGACAGCGGTGAATTGGCCTGTGGGTGCTGGCAAAAACCCTGGTACTGCAGTACCCCACCGGGTAGATGGCATTCTCCATGTGGAAACCAGGACGGTCGGAGATGATTTCACCCAGACTGTAGACAGTCAGTGGACCTAAAGCGATAGGAAAAATCGGTCGTCCGGCAGGATCCAAGGGAAGCGGGGGGACCAGCCGGCGGATGCCCAGCTCCAGGGGTGCCCTGCGTTTGGATGCTCGGCCATTCTCTTTGCCTTTGCGCTCCCGGCGAATTTTGCGAGTAGCCGGCTCATCTGGGGATGGTTGCAGGCTGGCTGCCACAGCTGGTGTGGGTGAGTCTTCTTCAGCCAGGGCTT
>NW_015390970.1:17350-19019 GCF_001527695.2 Protobothrops mucrosquamatus | reverse complement strand
GGTCGTCCGGCAGGATCCAAGGGAAGCGGGGGGACCAGCCGGCGGATGCCCAGCTCCAGGGGTGCCCTGCGTTTGGATGCTCGGCCATTCTCTTTGCCTTTGCGCTCCCGGCGAATTTTGCGAGTAGCCGGCTCATCTGGGGATGGTTGCAGGCTGGCTGCCACAGCTGGTGTGGGTGAGTCTTCTTCAGCCAGGGCTTGTCCTTGCAACAGGCGAGTAAGCAAGAAACGGCGCTCTTCACGTACCTGCAGGTATTTGGCCTCCAGCCGGGCAATCTCATCACACAAGGCTGCGTTCTCGTAAACCAGCACCTTGGCCACACGGCAAAGACGCTGAAATTTCAAGAGATAACGTTCATCCTGGCTTTTCCGTAGGTTTTTCTTCATCGTGGGCAGCAGTCGAGAAGAAAGGGGGCAGGCAGTAGATGGCTCTAGGGAGGAAGAAAAGTCCCAAAGGCAATTTCAGCAAATAGGTAAATATTTTCAGCTCAGTCTTGTCCTAGCAATCAGTCAACCATGCATAAATTATGAATACGGCAAGCCTGGCTACTTCTAATCAGACACAAGCATATTGTAACGTACAACTGTACCACTGGGGCCTTCTAAAATGAGATTCAATATACTTAAGAGCATAGCTTTGTTTTCACACAAGCAGAAAAAATGCAGAAAAGGGCAAGTCAAATAATTAAAAACTGCAGCAATTCCAAAGCCAAAGTTACAACATTCTGGGATTTTAACATTTTTAAAAAGTAATACAAAATATAGTTCCACAAAGTCATGGATCTCAAAGCATCTATTGGCTATCCAAGAAGAAAGAAGAAGCTTGGTACAGGTGCTCCTCATTTAGTGATCACAATTGAGATTGGCAACTCAGTTGTTAAGCAAAGCAGTCAAGTGAAACTGCAACTGCTTACAATCTTAAAACAGCTTTCCTTTGCTTTACAGAACTGTGAAGGTCGTAAATGTGATTCGTCACAAAGATACTTTTTCATCACTGTTGTAACTGCAAATGGTCACTATACAATGCAGTTACTAGACAAGGTCTACCTGTTTTAGCCTCTGGATGACCGCTATTGAACCAGATTATGGGAAAACCCCTTTGTCTAATTCAACATAGGTCTCTCATATGGAGCAGCCACATTCCAGTTTCAGAGCTGTTCCATTTAAACAGAACCCCTTTTCACCTTCCCAGTGTAACCTTTTCCCTTAAAAGTTCAGCAAAACAATGATCCTGGCAAGAAATTTTCCTCCACATTTACCTATCCAAAGTGCTAAAGGGGGAAATTATGGCAAAGAGGAAACTAGAATAAAATGAACAGAAAGGTAAGGACACAGCAATGAAAAATCAGCAACCCACAAGAAGGGAGAACTGGCTTTGCCCCGAGGTGCCTAAAATAAAGCATGCCAGCTTCATTTGTGGGTAATGGCTCCATAACTCTGTTATCTCTTGGTCACCTAGCTGGCTAAATATCAGTAGTCCCAGTACCACAAAGGGACCCCAAGTTGGGAAACTATCTTTAATGGAATTTGCTTTTTAAAAAGTAATACAATAGGCATCCGCTTTCGTGGCTTCCAAAGTGAAAATTGACAGAGGGCAGACTAGATCAATTACTTACTGCCATCACAACGGGCAAATAAAGCCCCTCCCTCCAGTTAAAAAACAATATATC
>NW_015390970.1:6431-16235 GCF_001527695.2 Protobothrops mucrosquamatus | reverse complement strand
GTCCACATGTCCTAAAGTCGCCAAGTTTCAGAAATGCTGATCTATCAACTACTACCTGGAAATGGAAAGTTATAGTGGTTTGGCCACTGCGGGTGACCAGGATAGCAGCGAGACTGGATGCAATTCAGCTGCGGTCCTTCGCACGTTCTAGCCAGAATTCCCCGCTTTTTTGCTAGAAACGCAGAATTATTCGAAATAAGCATTTGCAATTATGCGATGACTTGCAAAGCATATCATCTGCCCGCCTCCTCCTCTCCTAATCGAGATTATCATTGCAGAACTCTCGACACCGGATTCTCACCCCGAGATCGCAGCAACCCTCTTTCTCAGATCCCGGAGCAGGAAGCGGAAAGAGGCTGCGAGATCCCGCCCCCCTCCGCCGTCTCTGCCTTGCTCTGCCGAAGGGGCAGGGCGGGAATTCAACCTAAGACAGCGGTCTTCAAACGTGGCCCTTTTATGACTTGTGGACTTCAACTCCCAGAATTCCTCAGCCAGCGTGCCTGGCTGAGGAATTCTGGGAGTTGAAGTCCACAAGTCATAAAAGGACCAAGTTTGAAGACCCCTGGCCTAAGGAGTCCTCGCAGCTGCGTCTCTGGCAGAGGAGCCTCAGCAGTTGCTGCTGTCTGGCCCTGATCAATGCACAGGAATCATGTGGCAACTTTTTCTTCTGAAGGAGTGAAGTACAAACCAGAATTCTTTTTGGAAAAGAGGTTGAGAAGATGGAGTGATTGGGGCATGTAAATTAAACAGATCTGTATATCTGCAAGATTACAACTGATGAAAATATCGTACAGCCTTGCTCTTGGTTCTGGTTCACCATTATGCGGAATAATTATTTAGCAGCTGAGTTTTAACACTGCAGGTGCAGGGCTTCTCAATCTTGGCAACTTTAAGATATGTGGACTTCAACTCCCAGAATTCCCCTGCTGGCAGGCTGGTGGGGGAATTCTGGGAATTGGAGTCCACCCTTCGAACGCTGCCATCCTTGAGATGGGGAACTCAGGTCCCAAGGCAGCCAAAGATGGAAATGAGGCACCTTGGAGCAAGGAGAAGAGAAGGTGCGTCTCAGATTGCTTAGAGAAGCTACACCTTGGCTGGGTTTGGGGGTGGTGGTGGCATATGGAGAGGCCAGAGTTCTGGTGGGCAGATCCAGGTCAGGGCAGAAGAGGTAATCCAGGCAGGAGGCTTGAAAAGGAAGGAGGGATTTGAGCCGAGTATGCTCAAGAAGGAACAGGAGGATTTCAAGCAGGCCCCCAAAGGGTTCTTAAAAAGGCACAGCCACCGCCCCCCCCCCTCTGTGTATGTGTGTAGAATGTGTGAAAAGAACTGAAGACTGCTTGTATAGAGCAATCACTGCATTTTGCTCAGACGAAGCCTGGTGCCGGAGCCCAATCACTCTGTGTTCATAAATTAATCTTCAACTGCAAATGGCCGTAAAGGTGAGCTGCTTGCCAAGCACCCAAAATGCAATCAAGTGACCGTGGGCGTATGCATGGCTGTCATAAGTCCACAAATGGGTCATAAAAAGCTCTGGGGAGGTCTGTTGTAACTTCAAATGCTCATTAAGTGGCCAGTCATAAATTGAGGATTATCTGTGATTGAACAAAGCAGGAAGATATTGGAACAGGGTTAGTCTAAATCACGGGTGTCAAACTCATCATGTGACATGTCATGATGTATCGTGACTTTTTTTGCATTGCTGGAGCTGGGGTGGGCGCAGCCTCCTGTGTGATGCAACCGGCCCATGGGCCGGCAGTTTGACACCCCTGGTCTAAATCAGTATTTACTGGCTGGAGAATTCTGGGAGTTGAAGTCCATCAATCTTAAAATTGCCAGGTTTGAAAAACACTGGTCCAAATGTACTAGTCTTGAGGCATCTGAAAGGCTGGTATTTCTACTGTGGCGTAAACATTTGCAACAGTGGTTCCTTCTTCTAAAGCAGGATGCCTATCTTTGAAGTTCTTTATACAATATAAGTGAAAAAGAGTCTTAACAACAGTTGCAGCATCCAGCAGTAACGTGATTGCCACTGCTGACTTTCCCAGCTGGCTTCTGACATGGTAGATTAATGTCAGCTCACAAATTGCAGTCATCTGATGTTTCGTTTGACAACCATGAGTACTTCAAATGTGAAGCTGTTTATTTACAGTACATCTGGGTTTCAGTGCCTTTCTCAATGGCATTTCTGATTTTGAAACCCCAACTCAACCAGGTTACTCTTCTGCTTGTCCTCTGACTTCAGACCAGAGAGAAATTCCTGTTTGTGAAACACCATTATTTTCACCAGAAGACTGATCCAAACAAAAGCTATCGCCCCTTGACACAAAATGTTGACACAAAGTCCTGCCTGCAGGTTTTTGCTTTGTACTCTTGTGGTCTGAACTTTATTCCAATATAGGCTGTTTTGAAAAACTCAGAGCTGCAGACAAGCCTGGGAAGTTTAAAAAAAAAATCAGAAAAAAACTGGTAACCCATTAAACCAGGGGTTTCCAAACTTGGCCCTTTTATGACTTGTAGACTTCAACTCCCAGAATTCCTCAGCCAGCGTGCCTGGCTGAGGAATTCTGGGAGTTGAAGTCCACAAGTCATAAAAGGGCCAAGTTTGAAGACCCCTGTATTAAACATACATGTAGTCATGAAGAGTTTTGCTCAAGTTGTGGGAAAGGCTTTGATTTTAGTAATTTTTAAATGAAACCTCCCCTTTCAAAACTGAAGTACTCTGCAATATATATATATTGTAACTTGGATGTATGATTACAAGATTAATGCTATCCAGTAATTAATACTTAAAATTAATTAAAAGAAGACCCCATCCATGTGCCGTCCATCTCTTAATTTGGGTTTTTGTATAGTTTTTAAAAAATTTAATCTGTCATTTTAATATTTTAATATATTTTAATTTTTGTGTATTTTATAGCCTGTGAGCTGCCCAGAGTAACCTAACAGAGAAGATGAGCAGCATACAAATTTAATCAACAAATAAAAGATAAAGAAAGAAATACTGAAGATATTCTGCATATAGCAAACAAAATCTGGCTTTCTCACTTTAGTTTGGTGCTTCCCCCCCAAAAAAATTGGAAGCTGATAAAAGAGAAAGAAATCACACCAGCTCAAGCATCTGTGATGTTGGAAATCATTTGCCAAGGTAGTCGCACTTTCTATGAATGTAGAGGTAAACTTCAAAAAACTGTACTGCCCAGGACACCCTCCATACTCCCATAAGGTGGCAACTTACATGAAGTTCTGTTCTGGGCTGTCTTGACTTGCAATTCCCTCAAGGGGACAGTGGAAGCACACTTTCCGTGGTTTACTAGTCCTAAATCCTCAGTAGAATGCTTGAATAGACTTTACAACCTGGAAGGAAAGTAGGCTGTACCTGTTGAATTTCAGCTTGTTCGGTTTGTCAATGATTGGGAGTGTCTGTCCTAGGAAAATCATCTGTTGCATGAACAGGTGAGTGTGAGATGTGTCTGATCCTGAATATAGATTAATTAATCAACATACTCTAATGAGCTCAATCTTGTGTGTAAGGAGAGCAGTCAGTTGGATGCCTCATTTATAAATCAGATTTATATATATGTGAGATCAAAATCAAGTAAGCCATGTTGCTCCTGGCAGCTAGGTGTACAATAGATCAGGGATCCCCAACCCCTGGTCTGTGGACTGTCACGGCATACCAGGCATACCAGAAACCCCAAACAAGAGAAGTCCCATCCATGGGAGGCAGGCAACATGCAAAATTGTGCCCCCTCCAGTCTGCTGAAAAACCTCTCTCCGTGGAACCAGTCCTTGGGACCTATTCTGCCCTAGACAGGAGATATTGCCTTATTCCAATCCGGGACAGATAGATAACTCAGAGGAACAAACAGAAAATATTGCTTTATTCTGGGAATCCTAAACAATGACTTACAGTTTGTAGAGATACGTCCAAAATATGTTTCTGCAATATTGGATTGTTCCACAGGTAAATTGATATTAGATTTTCCCCTCTTCTGCTTCCTAAGTGTCACATGTTGGCATAACCATGAGATCTCCAGTCGTGTAGCTGGAAGCCATGGGCTGAATGAACAAAGGCATTCCCATGTGGCTTGTGTCCAGGAAGTCTCCCAATGCCCTTTAGAAACTCCTCCCACTGACCCATTAACAAACCCAGCATTTTAACCCAATAACTGCCAGGGTCCAGAATACTCCCCGCTTGAAAATTTAAATTTCCACTACTAACTAACTGAAATAGCATAAAACATAGCATTAAGCATACAGTACTCAATGTTAACTAACTTGTGACTAAATAGGTAAAATACAGTATCAAACATGCATAACTATAAAGTAAATATAAAACATGCACAAATATAACAAAAATAAGCAAGTGTTACATCAAACAATGCATAAACACTCTACATAATTTGAGGTTTGATCTTCTGGTTCAGTCTTCATCAGCAACGGGACCAAATCGGTGATCAGCCTGGTACAAGTGTCTTTGAGTCACGACCTGACTCACGTGGCTTCACGCTCTGGACCTCAGCTTGGCAAAGTAGTTCATCAACTGGGTGGGCCCGGTGCGCAAGACCCATGGTCCAATAGTTCTGGTATGAGTTCTTGTCTCTCAGCGAGACAAGGCCCTTTTCCTGTAAAGGAAACTGGAACCAAATCTGGAACAGAAAAACTGGAACCCAAAGCTTCTCAGGAACAAAGGGAACTGGATTCACAGGATACTCAGGAACTGAAGAACCTGGAAAAACAGGAACAGCTGGATCTGGAAAAACAGGAATAGCTGGAGCTGGAAACTCAGGAACAGCTGGAACTGAAGAATCAGGAACAACAGCTGGAACTGAAGGATCAGGAACAACAGCTGGAACTGAAGGATCAGGAACAACAGCAGCTGGAACTGAAGGATCAGGAACAACAGCTGGAACTGAAGGATCAGGAACAACAGCAGCTGGAACTGAAGGATCAGGAACCATCGATGGAGTATTGAAGATGGCTGCTACCGTTGTCGTCAGGATAGTGAGGACTTTGTGTGTGGGTGTGGGTGTCTTTAACGACATAGAGTCCATGATGTTGGGAGGTGCACCAATCATGTGCTTCCACGCTTCGCCCATGTGAGATGCGTGGGGAAAGCAATTCTTGGCTTTCAGACATTTGTCAATCACTGGGTCATGGCAAATGTCTCCAATAGTCTGTAGGTCTTTGCAGGCTTCTTTAAGGTAAATTCTTGGGATACTAAGACAAGTGATCAAGATGATCAAAACTATGCCTAATCTCAGGTGCTTCCGCTTAGACAGGGGTTTGAAGCGGATTGGTTGACGTTTATTGGGTGCCCGAAGTTGAAGGTTGGTACGTTGATCTGGAGCTGGAATTGCGTAGCGTTTTGGTCTCTGTGGCACTTGTCTGTTTAGGTAGACCAAGAACTCAAGACTTTCTAGCCAGGTCAATTCTGCTAACTGTGTGGCAAGGTTGGGCCACTTCGCTTGGTTCACAAAGTTCTTGTCTGTTAGCACATGTTGCCATTGTTCAGGGCTTAAAGATCTTTCAATTCTCTTCATTCTGTTGCCTACATAGACGTAGAAATGTCTGCTTTGTTTGCAGATGTAGCTTGACATCTCCTTGCTGTCTGCGTAGAAGGTGGTAGACTGTAGTTCAAGGCACAACGTCTTCGCTGTCAAGTTGGTGAGCTTTACAGCCAAAGTGGTACCACATAGTTCTAACCTTGGTACGGTGTGGCCTTCTTGCATTGTTAGTCTCACTTTTCCAAAGAAGACACCGAGACTGCAGCTCTCCCGGCTGTAGACTCTGATGTATTTTATGGTTGCAAACAAGATGACGTAAGTGTGGCTCTCCCCGCTGTGGACTGTGACGCATCTTAAGGCTGCATTTGCCTTCGTTGACACATCTAAGGAAACGTACAATTCTTTCTTTTGCACTGTGGCGGGTGAACTGGAAAGCAGGTTTGGTTGTCACAAGCGCACAGTGTTCTAGGTGTGGTTTTAGGTGAGGTGCTGTTCCATTACTGGGAATGGAGGTTTTTGAGATGCTCACTTGGGTTGGGGTTTGCGGTTGATCAACACAAACTGTCCCTCCTATGGCCCATCCGAGTTCCGTCTTAATGGCTACTGGGGTTCCTGGTGGACCTTTGATTCTCTCATCGGAGCCAATGGACTCTGGGGCGTCTCTTCCCACCATGAGTAGGATTTCAGCTTCAGGATCTAGAGGAGGGATTAAATCAGCTATGTGTGCTAAGTGAGGTATTTTTCTTGCCGCCTCTGGTGTTGAGATTTTGCTGCGAACATCTGGTAAGGTCTCCCATTCCAACACTGACGGTAACCGGAAATGTGAACTTCCATCTATCGCTTCTATGCGTAGACCAGTGATTTTCCTCCCCGCCGTGCGCATTGGTAATGTGCACGTATTTATTGCAAAATGCTTCAGTTCACTCGGGAGGTCAAAGAGGTCGAAAAAGGCGGGCTTAGCTATAGTAACTTTGCTGTGTGGGTCTAGTATGGCGTACATCTTTACTGCCTTTTCAGGTTGCCCGTCGGGGTAGACTTTTGCAAGACAGACGGGTGAGCATGAAGGAGGGCATGGTGAGTCCCCGCTTATAGCTGTGTAGTACGTCCCGTACTGTTTTGGCTGCTCTGCGGAGTCAGTTTGAGTCTCCGTCGTCGAAGTCGCTTGTTGTGTCCCCTCAGAGGGCTTCTTAGTTTCTAGATGTAAGGCTGCTGGGTGCTTGTTACTGTCACACAGGTGGCATTTCACTCTAGCTGTGCAATCTTTGGCCATGTGCTCCATGGAGTCACAGCATTTGAAACATATCCTATTCTCTTTGAGTAGGGTCTTTCGGTCATCTAGTGACTTTTTCCTAAATTCTCTGCAATCGTTTAGAGAGTGTGAGGACTTGTGAATTGGACAAGTCAGGCCTTTTTTAGTTGGACGAGGGTTCGAAAGAACACTTTTTGGTATTCGTTCATCTGGAGAATTCTTTGGGCTAGGCGTGATGTCTGTTTTGTACACTGACAAGGTGGTTCTGTCCTTCGTAGCTTGGACGGGTCCCTTGACTACATCAGAGTTGACCGCTTCGCTTGGTCATTGGATAGTGTGCTTCTCTGATGGAGAGGTATAGGGGGTCATTGTAGAGGTCAGCCTGGTCACTGATAAAATCAGCGAGAAGTGTAAAGGGGGGAATTTTGTTTTGGTTGCTTTTCCTGTAAGCCCGAGAAAACTTGATCCATTGATCACATATCAATCATGGTAGTTTTTGGATGATAGGATTTTGTGTTCTGAACAGGTCAAGGCAAGCTAATCCCAGCAAGGTAGGATCCTGCTGTGCTGTCTGTAGTTGAGTAATGAGCAACGAGAATGTCTTCAGCTCCTGACGTTCGTTGATTCTTATGTTGGGGAAACTGAGAACGTGGTCTAGGAGCGAGGACTCCGTAGTCCTTGTCAAGTGCGTCCCAAGTCTTTACAAGGCCGATGTCAGGGTCACCCAGATGGGATGCGAAGATGTTGTTCACTGTGATTACGGATTTTGGGCCTAGCCAGGCTGTCAGCTGGACAAGTTCTTCATCTGGCCCAGCCTTTTCCTGGTTGATGGCGCGCTTGAAGATGTGCTTCCACAATAAGTAGTCTTTTCCAGGTTTGTCGAAGAATCTTCGTACTCCTCTGGCTGCCAAGTCCAACCTTCTTCCAACGTACATTGGGGAATGCATCAATTGCTGTGTGGGCTGTAGCTTGGTGGAGGTGGTGCATCGCTTCTGGGAGTGGGGGCGTGCGCCATGTCTGGCTGGTAACTTCCTTCGGCGTATTGTTGGCTGAGGGTATTTTGCCATGTCACATGCGAGGGACCTTGTTGGCTTGGTCTGAACTCCTCTGCCCTGGCGTTGAGCTGAGGGGAGCTAAGTTCCTGCGTGCTCACTTGTTGGAGGGTTTCTCGTCTTTCTGGTGGAGCGTAGCTGGCTCCCTGGTAGGCTGGCACAGCTGACGGTTGAGGTTCTCCTCTGTGGTTAGGTCTGGGGGCTTTTCCCCAGTAGATTGCTTCCTGTTGTCTCAATATTGACTCTTTTCTGGCAAGCTCATCCCGGAGCCGTTGCACTTCCTGCTGTGTAACCATTGTCACTGCAGGTGGGCCCGTACGGTTGCCATCAGTGGTATGGTTCGGTGGGTTCTGTGGGTTCTGTGGGGCAGCAACGGTGGGAAGATCTCGTGGCACTGCCCACTGTGTAGCCATTGCCGTTGCTGGTGGGCCCATCCGATTGCCATCAAAGGTATGGTTCGGCGGGTTCAATGGGGCAGCAACGATGGGAAGATCTCGTGGCCTAGTTGTCGCGACATCAACCCTGTGGCTGACTGGCACATCTGGCCATTGAGATTCTTCTGTTCGCCTACTCAGTCTTGGGGGGCTTGTGGCTGGCTGTGGTCTCACCTGTTCACATTGAAACGCGCTTTGGTTGTCCACGTAGGCCTGTACGCGACTACGCCGATCTTCATTTTCCAGTTGTTCCCTATTGGGCAGGAAGATGGTGTTCTGGAGTGTTTCCTGAAGGCCTTCCGCTCTAGCCATTTTGTCTGCCATATCTCGTTGGCTTTGAACAAATTCAAGCTCTTCTTGGGCGGCCTTTCTTTTGGCCTTCATTTTAGCTGCTATAGCCTTTTGTTTTGCTTCCAGTTGAGCTGCTTCAGTTTCTCGCTCGTTCTTCATTTTGACTGCCTCAGTTTCTCGCTCATTCTTCATTCTGACTGCCTCAGTTTCTCGCTCGTTCATTCTGACTGCTTCAGCTTCTATTTCGGCCTCTTCGAGTTCTATAGCCGCCAGTTCCTTCTTTTTCTGCCGCTCCTCTTGAATCACACGAAAGACTGCTTTAGCAGCTTTAGCATCGATGACTGCTTGCTCTGCTTGTGAAATTCGGGATGCTCGGCTGTGACAAGAAAATGCTTTCGAATTGCGGGAGGCGCCTGTGACGTGAGATTGTTGTGACGCGCTGGAATGCGCCTTGGATATGTGGCGGAAAGATGAGGCCTTTCCAGACACGTGGGATGGAGCTGCATGCGACCGTTGAGATGGTGCATGTGAATGGCGGGAAACTTCAGACTCGGCCCTCTCGACTGGTCTGTCTCTCAGGCGAGGCTCGCGCTCTGGGGGGCTCTGTGAGCTCTCTAGAAGCTTCTTACGTTCCTCGTTTAGTAGCTTGAGGCTTTGCATCTCCCTATCGACACTTGAGTCTCTTAATTGCTCCTTAATGTCCTTGAGTTGCCGTTCGGAGTCCATCCATTGCACAAAGGCGTCTTCTTTATCTCCTTCCACTGCGTGCACACGTTCGGGGGAGAGTTCCTCCCTTTGCTCTTGGTAGAGTTTGTGCCATCTCTCCCAACATCTTTCATGGCGTTTGTACACAGTGTCCCATTTCTCCAACAGGTGTGCCTGCATGGCTTCTGTAGGCTTTCTTTGTTGTCTCAGATCATAGTGACCCTGAGACGTCTTTGGCCTTGCTGAGGCTTGAGCTTCAGCCTCTGTGTGCGGGTCAAGGTTGGCTGTTTGCAGCATTTCTCCTTGGCCGGCTGGTTGGGGTGTCTCAACTAGGCTGGTTGGCTGAACCCCTTCATCTAAATCAGTGGGACACTCTGCCATGGCTAGAACAGGTTCAGTACACTTCCTAGCTATTTAGAAGCAAATTAGATGAACTTCTATTTTTGACCACTAGGGGTCGCTGCTTGCAGATCTGCTTCAAAGGTGCTGTCTGTGGGTGGAGGCGCCACTGGGTGCGTTCTCCTGTGCTTGTGGGTACTTCAGCACAATTCACCCGTTCACCACTA
>NW_015390970.1:4615-6012 GCF_001527695.2 Protobothrops mucrosquamatus | reverse complement strand
GGGATGTTGGTAGCTTGGGATAAATTTAAGTAACTTGCACTTTAACTAACATTCACTCTGTGTAGTTAATGTGCGTGCAGTGAAGTGTCTTCTTTCCCTCTATGGGGTACTCTTAGCTTGGCTTGGTATGAGGCTGCTATGTGTTAAATTAATTATCAAGTTCCCACATTAATTGCAAGAAGATTGCTGAAGGAAAAAACAAATTGGCTACCAGGGGATGCTACTGTATTGCTATTGGGGCTGGTTCTGCCTATGAGACCAGATACCTCCTTATTCTATTGACACTGGTTGAAATTCCAAGCATTCCTAAGGGAGGAGGGTGTTTAGCTTCTTTCACCAGCGCTGTGGCTGAGTGAAAGGCTTAATGACTTGATTGCTTTCCTTGGCAACCTGTTGCTAAGGTATCAAATGGCTCTATTGCTTGTAATGGAAAGGTTTCTTGCAACCGAATAACATCTCCTTTGGCAAATTAGCTGCCCACAGAATTCAAGGAAACAATGTTCCTGATAGCAAACTATTTGAACAAGGATACTGAGTTGAGTTCACAGACAATCTTTGAAACCATCCCTTCATTGCCTCAGGATGTTTGGCTTCGGCGGGGGAAGGGAGAAGGGGGGTTGCTGCTTGCAACTCCTTTGATCCTTTCAAATGTGAAAAGCCACAGAAAGCATTAGCAACTGTTTTGAAAGTGGCTGAAGAAGGCTAAGTTTTTCCTGAGATGGACAGCACAATATCTCTTTGGCTTAACGTTGGCTCGTAAACATATCCTAAGACAATTTAGCAGAAGTATCCAAACAAGACACGAAGCACTTTAAAATGTTGGCTGGTTTGACTTGCAGAGTTAACAGCGAATTAACAATACAATGCATCTGAATCACACCTTCTTTGAAACGCTGTCTGTCACACAGATACACTGACTTTACTTTGCAGGCGTTTAGTGAGAGATTAGTCCCATCAAATTACTGTTGCACGCGATCAGAGGAGAATTAATCTATCAATTTACTATTCTGCCCTAGACAGGAGATATTGCCTTATTCCAATCCGGGACAGATAGATAACTCAGAGGAACAAACAGAAAATATTGCTTTATTCTGGGAATCCTAAACAATGACTTACAGTTTGTAGAGATGTGTCCAAAATATGTTTCTGCATTATTGGATTGTTCCACAGGTAAATTGATATTAGATTTTCCCCTCTTCTCCTTCCTAAGTGTCACATGTTGGCATAACCATGAGATTTCCAGCCGTGTAGCTGGAAGCCATGAGCTGAATGAACAAAGGCATTCCCATGTGGCTTGTGTCCAGGAAGTCTCCCAATGCCCTTTAGAAACTCCTCCCACTGACCCATTAACAAACCCAGCATTTTAACCCAATAACTGCAAGGGTCCAGAATAGGAC
>NW_015390970.1:0-2688 GCF_001527695.2 Protobothrops mucrosquamatus | reverse complement strand
TTTTTTTTTTGTTTCTATCGTTGCTGGGTGTTTTTATAAAAGTTTAAAGTATTTTTAAAAGACTTTTACAAGATTTTAATATAAGAAGGGAAAGGAAAAGGGGAAAAAAAAGTAAAATGGCCTCTAAGCGTGGAGCTTTTGTTCCTCAGAAGATTATTTCCCCCTCTGTTGTTCAGATACCACAGCAGACTAAATCAAGGAGTCCTCCACCTAAAATAAGGAGTCCTCCACCTTCTCCTACTGTTCCAGCCCCAGCCCCAGCACTTACACTAAAAGATATTCAAGATGCATTAAAGGATACTACAAGACAAATAAGAGTAGAAATGGAAGACCTGTTTGAAAAGAAGAATGTAGAGATGAGAGAAGACATATTGTCAGCATTGCAAGGCTTGGCTGGGCATGCAGAACGCATTGAGGGAAGGGTGGATGAAGTGGAAGAAAATCTTGAGTGTTTGGATTTCAGAATGGAGAAAGTGGAGGAGAATGTGGATTCAATCCAGAATGAGGTCATCTTGTCACAATACAGAGAGATGGAATATGGAGTGAGAATAAGAGGGCTGAAAGAAAACGCTCAAGAGAAGTTGGAGGTCCTGAGCATTGGTGTCATTCTCTTTTTTAGCATTAGGAACCGAACGATTCTCTTTTACTGTCTAAATCGGGGGTCTTCGGACTTGGCCCTTTTGGGACTTGTGGACTTCGGCTCCCAGAGTTCCTCAGCCAGGCACACATGCCTGGCTGGGGAATTCTGGGAGTTGGGGTCCGCGGGTCATAGAGGGGCCAAGTTTGAAGAGCCCTGGTCTAAATCTTCTTTAGAAGGTACTGCTCTGTTTGCCTAGACTTGTCTTTTCCTTGTGGGCCACCTTCTCCCTGCTCTATGTAAGCGTTGACTTGCCTGGATTGTTTATCTGGGTTTTCCCCCCTCCCCTCACACACCTGAACCCATGGTCAATGCATTGGTGTAGCCCTCTTCAATCTCTCCACTAGGGCCTGGGGTCAAAAGATCCCCTAGCCAAGACTATCAAAGGGGTCTTGATACCTGAGCA
The DNA here is from genome assembly GCF_001527695.2 of Protobothrops mucrosquamatus. Classification (NCBI taxonomy): domain Eukaryota; kingdom Metazoa; phylum Chordata; class Lepidosauria; order Squamata; family Viperidae; genus Protobothrops; species Protobothrops mucrosquamatus. The sequence goes on along the minus strand of NW_015390970.1, from coordinate 1,645 downwards.
GTCCTTGTTTTACCCAACATTATTTTGCACGGTCTGCAAGAAGCGAAAATGATAGCCATGGATATTTTCCCGCTTAATAGTAAATCTCTTTCCTCAAAACGTGTGGCTCGTAAGCCATTGGAGGAGAGGGAGAAGCTCTCTGCAGGAACAGTATCCAATGCAGCAGCGTTTCTCAGCCTACCCAGTTTTAACATAAGTGGACTTCAACTCTCAGAATTCCTGAGCCAGCCATGTTGACTGGGGATTCTTCAACTTGAAATTCTACCGTAGTATCTAAAAGTTGCCAAACTTGAGTAACACCAATCCAACGTATTGAAATTACCTTCTGCGCCCTAGCGAAAATTGCGTCTCCCAGAGTTCCTAGTTTCACTGGCTTGGAGTTATGGGAGTTGCAGTCTCAGGGCACATTCGGAATGATGGGTTGGACAAGACACTTCTAGCTTACTGCTCAGGTAGAGAAACACCTGAATTCAACCCCTCTTCCCTTTTTGATGATTTGAGAGAGTACAAATGTTAGTGGAGACAAAACAAAGCCAGAGTAAGTGACCATCTGGATCAGGGGTGGGCAACCTTGGCTCTTTTGTGGCTCGTGGACTTCGGCTCCCGGGGTTCCTGGGCCAGCATGGCTCAGCTTGGAAGCCTCTCCCTTTCCCCTCGGCATGGCTGGCTCGGGGGTTCTGGGGGTTGGGGTCCGTGGGTCGTGGGGGAGCCGGGGTTGCCTGCCCCTGATTTAGATGTTGGGTCTTCCTTCATTTTCATATTTAATGAAAGGATATGCTGTTTAAAAATATACCTTTTTAACAAACGTTTTGCATTTGCTTTAACAACTGATTGACAAGACAAGGACCATACTTTTTTAAAAAAAAATCAGGAAAGTTGTGTGATTGCTGCTGTGGTAGCCCTGAAGAGGAATGGGCAGGCAAGGGGTTTGAAATGCTTCTTTAAATGCAACTGTCTAGGCTGTTTTTATTGTATCTTTCTGAATGTAACAATCATCAATAAAGACTATGTTTGTGATTTTTTTTTTTTTTTTTTTTTTAAAAGAGAAGTTGGAGGAAATTGCAGTAGATCTGGCTGGGGTTTTGTCCTGTCAACCTGAAGAAATTATGAGAGATGTTGAAAAAAAATTTAGACTTAATTCATGGGTTGCAAGACAGAGGAAACTTCCAAGAGATGTGGTCATTTATTTTACTAGAAAGTCTATTCGTAATCAAATTATTCAAGCTTTCTACAATCAAAAATTTCAAGTATTAGGTCAAGATGTTATAATCTTGAAGGAGATACCATCTAAAATACTTAAAAGAAGGAAGGATTTTGCTTTTCTGGCTGAAGAATTGAAGAAGCAGCAAATTCAATTTAGATGGGAGATACCTGTTGTGATTCCGTGCCAGCCTGTGTTCCCAACAGCTGAGTCTGAGGAATCTGAGGAGGAGGTGGAGGAGGCCATTGAGGGGCCATCAGGGTCAGAGGGAGGCTCTGATGAATTACAGGACTCACGGCTTGATGAAGAGCCTGGCCCCTCCAGTCGTGTTTCTGATGAAGCTCAGCTGTGTGAGGAGCATGAGTCAGATTCGGAAGGCTCACACCTGGATGTGCTAATTGATGCTCGCAGACGTCGTCAAGTAGCGAGAGAAAAACAACAACA
>NW_015390969.1:6413-41113 GCF_001527695.2 Protobothrops mucrosquamatus | reverse complement strand
CGGCTGCATTTGTCTCCTGAAGATGTCCTATTTATTATTTATATATTATTTATATTATTTATATTTCCTGCCTGAGCAGGGGGTTGGACTAGATGACCTTCAAGGTCCCTTCCAACTTTACTATTATTATTATTATTATTATTATTATTATTATTATTATTATTATTATTATTATTATTATTATTATTATTATTATTATATCAGCATGACATTGCCTTCATCTGAGACCAGCAATTGTGGAAGCACTTTGAAATAAATCCTGCCTTATAAAATATCTATAACAGCTCACTGCATACTACACTGCACTTGAGACTGAACTTTTTCAGATGCTTGTTATTTGTAATGAAAACACTACTCTCTTTAATGCTAAGTAGTTCAACGGAATACGCAGAAATGCTTCAAAGCATACTCCACACAGACTTTCAAAGAGCGTCAAATTATAATTTTATGAGGTTAACATGCTATATTAGCAACATACACTTGAGTCCCAAATTTTAAAACAAGTTTTCTTGTTTGTGTGATAGCAGCATAATATTTCACTGAGTTCTAATATTTCTTATTATGTAATATAAACAGCTGAATCATTCATCTTCCTCTCAAGACAAATGACTAATATTAAGTCTCTGAATAAGTGGTTTATGATCCGCTAACATAAAAAATTCTACAGTCCATACATATATAGTATCATATTTTATGCTTAGTGTAGAGATATCCCATGTCCAGAGAAGAAAGTGAATGAATGGCATACACAACAGGCTTCATTGATCTGTCTTGTAGTGTCAGTAGCAAGATGCTATCAGATCTACAGGCCTGGCATGAGACGCTACAAAAGTTGGTGGGTTTAGATTATAATAAATCAGAGAAATTTCTTAGTTAATGCGTCTTTCAGTTGACATGCAAAGTAACTACAGAATACTGACAAGTGGTTCTTTTTAGTCAGCTGGTGGTGCTTCTGAATTATTTACATAATTAGAATTAACTCTAAGCATAGGTAGCTGGGGGGGAAAGCAACAAATTCAGATTTTCAGGAGTTGGGCAATGCAAAATAGCTTCCCCCCTTCTTGGAATTGTATCTATATTTAGTTTAAATCCTCTTTTATGGTTTCTTTCATAAGATGTAAGTATCGCAGAACTATTCAATAGTTGCTGCATAAGCTGCATGTATCAGAAAGTGCCTTGAAGGCCCTGCAGTCTAGAGTGAGAGTGTTGAAAACTCTCACAGGCATTTTATGAGAGCCAGTTTGGTGCAGTAATTAAGGCATTAGAATAGAAACAGGGAGACAATAAGTTTTAGTCTTGCCTTAGGCACAAAGCCAGCTGGGTAACCTTGGGCCGGCCATTTTTTCTCAGCCCTAGGAAGAAAACAATGACAAGCCACTGCTGAAAAACCTTGCCAAGAAAACTGCAGGGATAGGAAATGGACATGATTGAATGGAAGAAAAAGAAGGGACACATTTTAGAGTTCAAAAAGAATTTTAGAGAACCATTGTGTATTACCAATGGTATTGTGACAAAACTGCTCAGTGGCATCTAATTCAGCAAGAATCTGTGTATCTCAACTAGGATGCAATGTAGTATACGAGGGCAATTTGGAAATAAACCTCTGTTTGGTTATCAGTGACAGACACTCGCAGATACAGAACTTTTATTATACACATTAGAAAACAACAACATTACATTACTTTTTGACATAATCACCATTCAAATTGAGGCACTTGTCATAATGTCTTACAAGGTCTGAAATTCCTTAGTAGTCACTCGGCGTTAAATCTGGGCTATAGGGAGGGTGATCAAAAACATCCCAATGGAACTGCTTCAAAAGTTCTTGGGTGCATCTAGCAGTGGGTAGGCAAGCATTATCATGAACCAACACCACACTGAAAGTCAGCATGCCCTGACACTTGTTAGGGATGACTCATCTGAGTTTTCGTAATGTTTCACAGTAGGCTTCTGAATTGATGGTCAAACCACACACCATGAACTTCACTAGCAGTACTCCTTTGGCATCTTCACATTTGGAGGGATTTTCTATGGCACTACTTCCAGTGAGGTGTTGGTTCATGATAATGCTCGCCCGCATACCGCTAGACACACCCAAGAACTTTTGAAGCAGTTCCGTTGGGATGTTTTTGATCACCCCCCCTCCCATAGCCCAGATTTGGCACTGAGCGATTACTACTAAATAATTTCAAACCTTGTAAGACGTTATGACAAGTGCCTCAATTTGAATGGCGATGTCAAAAAGTAATGTAATGTTGTAGTTTTCTAATATGCATAATAAAAGTTCTGTATCTGCAAGTGTCTGTCATTGATAACCAAACGGAGGTATATTTCCAAATTGCCCTCGTATATCATTCTTACATAATGCTCCTGTATAATTTTGTTTATTGCTATATCAATACAATGATAGATTTCATTACTATCTTTTTTGGTTCAATCAGCATGCTGGACAACAAATCTGTACCTTTAATTACTTCTTTAATAAAACTATTCTTCAACATTTTATCTAATTCAGCATTCACAGCTTATAGCATGACCTACAATACACATTTTAGATTCTGTGCAAAGGCACAATCTGCTGTGATTGCCTGAGGAAAATCTGATTGGCTAATTTACTCTGAGAAAAAAAAATAGTGCATTTCCTAGTTTCAAGTTATGATAGCTAAAGAATATGTGAAAAATCATGCCAAATGTAAGTATGTTAACAGTTTCTTCATCAAACCATATATTGTATCTTTAAGGCATGTGATCTGTGTTTCAAGGAAATACAATTTATGCATTGTCATAATTTCATTGTATTTTTAGCCCAATGTTCCCGTCTGGGGCACAAAAGTTTCAAATTCCTTTTTGCAGATAAATTCACAAACATTATTGTGAATATATAAACATTTCTTACCTTTTAAAAAAGATATGATCTTTCATCACTAGCAAAATATAAATATTGTAATAGTTAGATGCATACACTTTATTATTACTCATTGTCATTTTTTTATCTATAGCTATTATTCTGTACATTTCCAACACTAAAACCTGTAGCTAGTTCTAACTCTACCATGGTTTTACTACTGATGTTTCTCCATCAGTCTGCTTTCATCTAGATCAGAGTTCATGCAGTTCCCCAAAATGCAATCACAACAAGGATTTGTAACACACTTTCTCTTATCATAATTATATATATATATATTTAAAAGAATGTCTTGTGACATATCACAGCTGCATAGAATGGCATGAACTGTAGTACTAATCATATATTTGGAAACATTTTTATTCTATCATCTCAGAATTTCAAACACAGCATATCTTTCAATGTCTTTTTGGCAAATCAGTACTGCTACTAAACTGAATGTTATTTTATATACCCTGCTGTGTTTATGTTTCTAAGCTATTCAGTTACCAGTTGTAGCAAATTGTAGATGATATATTTTAAATATTCCTTCATTGCCAAAATTGTGTAAATTTGTATTAGAATGTTAATGAATAATTCTGAAACTATCAAATCATATGGGCAGATAAACTAGGATTTTCATCTAGTAATAGGTTTTGGCTGATAACCATCACCAATAATACAATATGTGACCTTCAGATGGTCCTCTATCAAGGTCATCCTGTGCAATATAAATTATGTAGCTAAATAAAGATCAAGGCCAACTCAAAGTCATGATCAGACACTGATTCCCAAATAAGTATTCAAGGCACATACCAAGTTTGTGGGAACATATGTTTTTCAGTTATTTTAGTCAGATATTATTAGGAAGATATTTTAAGAATAAACTTTAATATTCAAAAAAGATTTTGGAAACTCAACTCTAGCACACTGGTTAGCACTTTTTACCTGCCTTAATTAATAGGATGACTTCTCTGTGGGCTCGTTCCACTTTCCTAATGACAAAAGCCATTAACCTGGAGCTCATGTGCAATAACATTACACATAAAAAGAGGGTGAGGCTTGGCTTGTGATGCTTTTGTCACTCTAATGCCCCTTGTTGGTGTCATTATAACATGGATAATTGTACCCAATTCTTGTAGCTACTTTCAAGTGCTATCCTTTATGCTCTTGAAATAAACCTTTTTCTCTTCAAGCAACGTGTCTGGATTTCATTCTGATTTGTTCTTGTGCAACCTCAGCTCAGATTGGGACCTCAAATGCTTTTAACACTGCTTTAGTTTCATAATCTTGTTTCTTGTACAAGGAAATCTGCATATTATCATTCTTTACATTATTTACCTGCTCTCTAATGTAATGATAATGTTACTAATCACAGATAATAAGAACAGAATATAAGCTTAAGAAATAACATTAATCTGTGTGTAGTCATAATTTATCTACCTGCAAACGTATGGGAATAGAAGACCTATAAAGATAGGGTTACTTACTGTACTTTGGCTGCCAGAATCCAAACTATGAGTAGATGCCTGCAGGACCTAATCCAACTGGTCTTCAATATTTTGTGGCTCAGATAAGGTAGCCCCCATGAATAAGAATTATCTTTTTACAGAAATTTCTCAATACCTTCCTGCTTTTAAAAAGGGTGGATATTCTGTACTCTGGTGTTTAAGAGGAGGGGTCCCCAACCCCTGCTCTGTGGACCAGCACCAGTCTTTGACATGCCAGCAACTGGTCCATGCAAACAAGCGAAGCTCCATCCACAGGATGCAGGCAGCACGTGAAACCATGTCCCCTCTGGCCCCCAGAAAAACCTCTCTCCACTGAACTGGTCCCTGGTGCCCAAAAGATTGAGGGCCGCTTTTTAGAGCGCTTAGCCAACAAAAAAGTAGCTTTGTAGAGAAATTGAATCTGCCAAATCTTAATTATGAGGTACCTAGCTTTTGTGAAGATGAAAATCAGCTACTTCATTCTACATGAAACTGGGGAAGCTACTACTCCAAATATTGCTGAACTATAATTCCCAGAGATATTGGGACCTGAAAGAGTGTAAAATTCCCCACCCCTATCCTATCTTTAACATGATCAGGGGAATAACTGTGGGAAATAAATATTGGAAATTTAACTTTGTGAATCATGTTTCAGTTATTTATTTCTGGAAAAATAACAATGTACGCCTAGTGAGGTGATACAGAAATAGCAGATTACTTAAATGAACAATTCTAGAGGCAAATGCAAAATGTTTCTTTCTGATGCAGGAGCTGATTACACTGCAGAATTAATTGGTTTGTCTTTACAAGACAATTGAAAGCCTGTCACCGGAAGGGGCATAGGCCTTGTGGGAGGACAGCACCCCCCCCCCAGAGAAAGAAATATTTTAGGAATATTAAAAGGCAGAATATTATATTTCCCCAAAAGATCTTAAAGGCAGAAAAGCAAGTTTTTCTTAACAGCCCCAAGCAGAAACTAGGCAGAGGCCAGGTCTGTAGAAATGCAGATTTGATAATCCTATTCAGAAAGGTTGGAGCCAAGAAGGTAGGAGTTGATGAGATTAGAAAGACAAAGACCCCTAAAATCTACATACCCCCACCCAAACTCTAAAGACATGACCTTTAGGACATAATAGTGTTGAAGGAAAAGTCTTCATCATGGTTCAGTCCAAGCCGGGAATAAACAACATGGCGACTGCTTTAGAAATAAGGTTGCAGTTTATTGAACAGGAGAGCCAGACAGAAAGATGACTGTGGAAGAAATGAGAGGGAGCACATGTAGGGAGTGGGTTTTATACCCTCTGGGGCTCTTGAATTTGTTTCCTGTTCCTGTTTGAGGCTTTGTATTTCCTGTGTAATGTACTTTGACCTGAGTCTGAGTGTGTCCCTTTGGCATCTGTGGGTTAATCCTATTATGTCCTGTCTTAAGAGTTTGGATGGGGTATGCAGGTTTTAGGTGTCTTTGTCTTCTTAATCTTCTAGCTGGAGGCCTTTAACTTTCCTGAATGGATTATTAATCTGCATTTCTACAGAGCTGGTTTCTGCTTGGGGGAGGGAGACTTGGGGCTATTAAGAAAAACTGGGAATATAGAGTGATAAGTATTTTCAAGCTTCCTTCAGCCCCAAGAGATTTTTTTTCCCTAAAGCATGTCATCACAAGGACTGATTTGATAAGTGGTAGGTAGGTAGGTAGGTAGGTAGGTAGGTAGATGGATAGATAGATAGATAGACATTAATAAAGACATGACAATGTTATTTCCACTTCAACCATTGCTGATGTTTATATTCTGGCAGTTTTAAGTTCCTTTGAGGAAATATATTAAAAGTTCCTTTTAAGTTCCTTTGAGGAAATATATTTTTCTGCCCTTTTAATATTTCCTTCTCTGGTGGCGGCGGGGGGGTCTGATTTTCCACAATAGGATTAACCCACCACCACCACAATACCAAAAGGACATGCTCAAAAGCTCAGGTCAAAGTTCATGCCACAGGAACAGAAAACAGCCTCAAACACAAAAGCTCAAGAAGGTATAAAAACCCACCATTCCCAGCTACATGTGGTCAGCTTTCTCAGAAGATATTCTATTTGGCTCTGATCTTCAATAAACTATAAACTTTCTAAAGCAGTCTCCATTTTGTTTATTCCCTGCTTGGACTGGACCCTGCTGCAGATTTTTCTTTCAACAGCCTAACCCTAAACATTTTTGTAGGTTTTACTTGAACAGGCTGGAATTTGGAGGACAAAATGTAGGAAAAAAAACTACTCAACCTCCTCACTAAACACTTACATACATAGCTATTCCTCTCTCTTCATTATAAAGAATAACACTGCTTATACACTTACATACATAGCTATTCCTATCTCTTCATTGTAAAGAATAACACTGCTTATATCTCTTTGAAAACCGCATTTGGTATAAACATGCAATATATTTTTGAACTGGATATGGAAACTAAAGTAATTCAAATAACATGATATTTCAACTATTGGGATGGGTAAAAAGAGGACAACGCCACCACGCTCCACAGTAGACTTTTAGCGCCGCTTCCCGCTCACCAAGCGGACAGCAGTTCTTCAAGTCTGACGAGAGAAAAAAAAAAACCCGTTGATTTGCCGTCCCGCATGCTCCACCCCTCCCCTCCTTTTGTGTCAGCCATTTTGGGCAGCCGCGCCTCCTTCCTCTGCGCTTGCGTGCAAAGGCGCGACCGAGCGTGAGTGGGTTGCGCGCGTCGCCTCAGCCACAGGGGTCCTCAAGCGTGGTGTCTCTGCTCGCGGCGAGAACGGGAAGATGGCGCTGCACGTTCCGAAGGCCCCTGGGTTTGCCCAGATGCTGAAGGAAGGAGCGAAGGTGAGCTGAGAGACTGGCGGGAAAGGCAGGAGGGCGGCGCTGGAAAAGAGAGCGGACGGAAGGTTCCAGAAGAGACATCGCAGCCTGCGTTCTAGGCGCCGGCTCCACGCGCCGACCGAAGAGGCGGAGCTATTGGGCCGCCTCGCCGTTACTGCGGCTCGCGCTCGGGCGCCGTTGTCTGTTGAGGAATTAATATGGAGCTCGCTCCCGCTCGGGGGATTGGGCGGACTCCGTTTTCAGCTCCGAAACGACAACAGCAACTCCCAAGGCGGCCTTTTCCCGGCCTGGTGCTGCTGTCTACCGGCATGCCGGGAATTCTGGAGTTGGGTTGCAGTGCTTGCCGACGCTAGCAGGTCGGGGAGAGATCTCACGGAGGCCAAGCGATTTCGGCCAGTCTTTTTAGCTCCCCCCCCCGAGTTTTATCGTTGTATTCTTGTGGGAAACGAAAGAACTCTTACGAATTCCAGAGGGGTTTAGCAGAGAGGTTTATTGCGCAGGTTCAGAGGCATATTAGAGATAGGCCAGTGGTTCTCAACCTTTTTAATGCCGCGACCCCAACCGGTCGTAAGTCGAGGACTAAACCGGTCGTAAGTCGAGGACTAAACCGGTCGTAAGTCGAGGACTACCCAACTTGTCATAAGTCGAGGACTTTCCCTGCCCGGGAGCGCCGCGCATGCGTGGTTCCGCCCCCTGCGCCAGCCGAGGCGTAGCTGGCAAGCGGCAGAGACGGAGCAGGCCGACCACCAGCTGGCCCAGCCCAAGGGAGGTAAGGCACCCGCCGGAAAAGGGGGAAAAAATGGCGGGTAGCCTTGCTTGGCGACCCCCGTGAAATGGTCGATCGACCCCAAATGGGGTCCCGACCCACAGGTTGAGAACCACTGAGATAGGCAATTCTGAACGAGGAGGGCGGGATTAGACTTCAGTTTTTATACTACCCTCCTTNCGGCTGCATTTGTCTCCTGAAGATGTCCTATTTATTATTTATATATTATTTATATTATTTATATTTCCTGCCTGAGCAGGGGGTTGGACTAGATGACCTTCAAGGTCCCTTCCAACTTTACTATTATTATTATTATTATTATTATTATTATTATTATTATTATTATTATTATTATTATTATTATTATTATTATTATTATTATTATATCAGCATGACATTGCCTTCATCTGAGACCAGCAATTGTGGAAGCACTTTGAAATAAATCCTGCCTTATAAAATATCTATAACGGCTCACTGCATACTACACTGCACTTGAGACTGAACTTTTTCAGATGCTTGTTATTTGTAATGAAAACACTACTCTCTTTAATGCTAAGTAGTTCAACGGAATACGCAGAAATGCTTCAAAGCATACTCCACACAGACTTTCAAAGAGCGTCAAATTATAATTTTATGAGGTTAACATGCTATATTAGCAACATACACTCGAGTCCCAAATTTTAAAACAAGTTTTCTTGTTTGTGTGATATCAGCATAATATTTCACTTAGTTCTAATATTTCTTATTATGTAATATAAACAGCTGAATCATTCATCTTCCTCTCAAGACAAATGACTAATATTAAGTCTCTGAATAAGTGGTTTATGATCCGCTAACATAAAAAATTCTACAGTCCATACATATATAGTATCATATTTTATGCTTAGTGTAGAGATATCCCATGTCCAGAGAAGAAAGTGAATGAATGGCATACACAACAGGCTTCATTGATCTGTCTTGTAGTGTCAGTAGCAAGATGCTATCAGATCTACAGGCCTGGCATGAGACGCTACAAAAGTTGGTGGGTTTAGATTATAATAAATCAGAGAAATTTCTTAGTTAATGCGTCTTTCAGTTGACATGCAAAGTAACTACAGAATACTGACAAGTGGTTTTTTTTAGTCAGCTGGTGGTGCTTCTGAATTATTTACATAATTAGAATTAACTCTAAGCATAGGTAGCTGGGGAAAAAAGCAACACATTCAGATTCTCAGGAGTTGGGCAATGCAAAATAGCTTTCCCCCTTCTTGGAATTGTATCTATATTTAGTTTAAATCCTATTTTATGGTTTCTTTCATAAGATGTAAGTATCGCAGAACTATTCAATAGTTGCTGCATAAGCTGCATGTATCAGAAAGTGCCTTGAAGGCCCTGCAGTCTAGAGTGAGAGTGTTGAAAACTCTCACAGGCATTTTATGAGAGCCAGTTTGGTGCAGTAATTAAGGCATTAGAATAGAAACAGGGAGACAATAAGTTTTAGTCTTGCCTTAGGCACAAAGCCAGCTGGGTAACCTTGGGCCGGCCATTTTTTCTCAGCCCTAGGAAGAAAACAATGACAAGCCACTGCTGAAAAACCTTGCCAAGAAAACTGCAGGGATAGGAAATGGACATGATTGAATGGAAGAAAGGACACATTTTAGAGTTCAAAAAGAATTTTAGAGAACCATTGTGTATTACCAATGGTATTGTGACAAAACTGCTCAGTGGCATCTAATTTAGCAAGAATCTGTGTATCTCAACTAGGATGCAATGTAGTATACGAGGGCAATTTGGAAATAAACCTCTGTTTGGTTATCAGTGACAGACACTCGCAGATACAGAACTTTTATTATACACATTAGAAAACTACAACATTACATTACTTTTTGACATAATCACCATTCAAATTGAGGCACTTGTCATAATGTCTTACAAGGTCTGAAATTCCTTAGTAGTCACTCGGCGTTAAATCTGGGCTATAGGGAGGGTGATCAAAAACATCCCAATGGAACTGCTTCAAAAGTTCTTGTGTGCATCTAGCAGTGGCTAGGCAAGCATTATCATGAACCAACACCACACTGAAAGTCAGCATGCCCTGACACTTGTTAGGGATGAGTCGTCTGAGTTTTCGTAATGTTTCACAGTAGACTTCTGAATCGATGGTCAAACCACACTCCATGAACTTCACTAGCAGTACTCCTTTGGCATCTTCACATTTTGAGGGATTTTCTATGGCACCACTTCCGGTGAGGTGTTGGTTCATGATAATGCTCGCCCGCACACCGCTAGACGCACCCAAGAACTTTTGAAGCAGTTCCGTTGGGATGTTTTTGATCACCCCCCCTCCCATAGCCCAGATTTGGCACTGAGCGATTACTACTAAAGAATTTCAAACCTTGTAAGACGTTATGACAAGTGCCTCAATTTGAATGGCGATGTCAAAAAGTAATGTAATGTTGTAGTTTTCTAATATGCATAATAAAAGTTCTGTATCTGCGAGTGTCTGTCATTGATAACCAAATGGAGGTATATTTCCAAATTGCCCTCGTATATCATTCTTACATAATGCTCCTGTATAATTTTGTTTATTGCTATATCAATACAATGATAGATTTCATTACTATCTTTTTTGGTTCAATCAGCATGCTGGACAACGAATCTGTACCTTTAATTACTTCTTTAATAAAACCATTCTTCAACATTTTATCTAATTCAGCATTCACAGCTTATAGCATGACCTACAATACACATTTTAGATTCTGTGCAAAGGCACAATCTGCTGTGATTGCCTGAGGAAAATCTGATTGGCTAATTTACTCTGAGAAAAAAAATAGTGCATTTCCTAGTTTCAAGCTATGATAGCTAAAGAATATGTGAAAAATCATGCCAAATGTAAGTATGTTAACAGTTTCTTCATCAAACCATATATTGTATCTTTAAGGCATGTGATCTGTGTTTCAAGGAAATACAATTTATGCATTGTCATAATTTCATTGTATTTTTAGCCCAATGTTCCCCTCTGGGGCACAAAGGTTTCAAATTCCTTTTTGCAGATAAATTCACAAACATTATTGTGAATATATAAACATTTCTTACCTTTTAAAAAAGATATGATCTTTCATCACTAGCAAAATATAAATATTGTAATAGTTAGATGCATACACTTTATTATTACTCATTGTCATTTTTTTATCTATAGCTATTATTCTGTACATTTCCAACACTAAAATCTGTAGCTAGTTCTAACTCTACCATGGTTTTACTACTGATGTTTCTCCATCAGTCTGCTTTCATCTAGATCAGAGTTCATGCAGTTCCCCAAAATGCAATCACAACAAGGATTTGTAACACACTTTCTCTTATCATAATTATATATTATTTTTTTAAAAAAGAATGTCTTGTGACATATCACAGCTGCATAGAATGGCATGAACTGTAGTACTAATCATATATTTGGAAACATCTTTATTCTATCATCTCAGAATTTCAAACACAGCATATCTTTCAATGTCTTTTTGGCAAATCAGTACTGCTACTAAACTGAAACTAGCCTAATGTTATTTTATATATCCTGCTGTGTTTATGTTTTTAAGCTATTCAGTTACCAGTTGTAGCAAATTGTAGATGATATATTTTAAATATTCCTTCATTGCCAAAATTGTGTAAATTTGTATTAGAATGTTAATGAATAATTCTGAAACTATCAAAACATATGGGCAGATAAACTAAGATTTTCATCTAGTAATAGGTTTTGGCTGATAACCATCACCAATAATACAATATGTGACCTTCAGATGGTCCTCTATCAAGGCCATCCTGTACAATATAAATTATGTAGCTAAATAAAGATCAAGGCCAACTCAAAGTCATGATCAGACACTGATTCCCAAATAAGTATTCAAGGCACATACCAAGTTTGTGGGAACATATGCTTTTCAGTTATTTTAGTCAGATATTATTAGGAAGATATTTTAAGAATAAACTTTAATATTCAAAAAAGATTTTGGAAACTCAATTCTAGCACACTGGTTAGCACTTTTTACCTGCCTTAATTAATAGGATGACTTCTCTGTGGGCTCGTTCCACTTTCCTAATGACAAAAGCCATTAACCTGGAGCTACACATAAAAAGAGGGTGAGGCTTGGCTTGTGATGCTTTTGTCACTCTAATGCTCCTTGTTGGTGTCATTATAACATAGATAATTGTACCCAATTCTTGTAGCTACTTTCAAGTGCTATCCTTTATGCTCTTGAAATAAACCTTTTTCTCTTCAAGCAACGTGTCTGGATTTCATTCTGATTTGTTCTTGTGCAACCTCAGCTCAGATTGGGACCTCAAATGCTTTTAACACTGCTTTGGTTTCATAATCTTGTTTCTTGTACATGGAAATCTGCATGTTATCATTCTTTACATTATTTACCTGCTCTCTAATGTAATGATAATGTTACTAATCACAGATAATAAGAACAGAATATAAGCTTAAGAAATAACATTAATCTGTGTGTAGTCATAATTTATCTACCTGCAAACGTATGGGAATAGAAGACCTATAAAGATAGGGTTACTGTACTTTGGCTGCCAGAATCCAAACTATGAGTAGATGACTGCAGGATCTAATCCAACTGGTCTTCAATATTTTGTGGCTCAGATAAGGTAGCCCCCATGAATAAGAATTATCTTTTTACAGAAATTTCTCAATACCTTCCTGCTTTTAAAAAGGGTGGATATTCTGTACTCTGGTGTTTAAGAGCAGGGGTCCCCAACCCATTCTCTGTGGACCAGCACCAGTCTGTGACATGCCAGCAACTAGTCCATGCAAACAAGCGAAGCTCCATCCATAGGATGCAGGCAGCACGTGAAACCATGTCCCCTCTGGTCCCTGGAAAAACCTCTCTCCACTGAACTGGTCCCTGGTGCCCAAAAGATTGAGGGCCGCTTTTTAGACCGCTTAGCCAACAAAAAAGTAGCTTTGCAGAGAAATTGAATCTGCCAAATCTTAATTATGAGGTACCTAGTTTTTGTGAAGATGAAAATCAGCTACTTCATTCTACATGAAACTGGGGAAGCTACTACTCCAAATATTGCTGAACTATAATTCCCAGAGACATTGGGACCTGAAAGAGTGTGAAATTCCCCACCCCTATCCTATCTTTAACATGATCAGAGGAATAACTGTGGGAAATAAATGTTGGAAATTTAACTTTGTGAATCATGTTTCAGTTATTTATTTCTGGAAAAATAACAGTGTATGCCTAGTGAGGTGATACAGAAATAGCAGATTACTTAAATGAACAATTCTAGAGGCAATGCAAAATATTTTTTTCTGATGCAGGAGCTGATTACACTGCAGAATTAATTGGTTTATCTTTACAAGACAATTGAAAGCCTGTCACCGGAAGGGGCATAGGCCTTGTGGGAGGACAGCACCCTTCCCCCCCAGAGAAAGAAATATTTTAGGAATATTAAAAGGCAGAATATTATATTTCCCCAAAAGATCTTAAAGGAAGAAAAGCAAGTTTTTCTTAACAGCCCCAAGCAGAAACTAGGCAGAGGCCAGGTCTGTAGAAATGCAGATTTGATAATCCTATTCAGAAAGGTTGGAGCCAAGAAGGTAGGAGTTGATGAGATTAGAAAGACAAAGACCCCTAAAATCTACATACCCCCACCCAAACTGTAAAGACATGACCTTTGGGACATAATAGTGTTGAAGGAAAAGTCTTCATCATGGTTCAGTCCAAGCCGGGAATAAACAACATGGCGATTGCTTTAGAAATAAGGTTGCAGTTTATTGAAGAGGAGAGCCAGACAGAAAGATGACTCTGGAAGAAATGAGAGGGAGCACATGTAGGGAGTGGGTTTTATACCCTCTGGGGCTCTTGAGTTTGTTTCCTGTTCCTGTTTGAGGCTTTGTATTTCCTGTGTAATGTACTTTGACCTGAGTCTGAGTGTGTCCCTTTGGCATCTGTGGGTTAATCCTATTATGTCCTGTCTTAAGAGTTTGGATGGGGTATGCAGGTTTTAGGTGTCTTTGTCTTCTTAATCTTCTAGCTGGAGGCCTTTAACTTTCCTGAATGGATTATTAATCTGCATTTCTACAGAGCTGGTTTCTGCTTGGGGGAGGGAGACTTGGGGCTATTAAGAAAAACTGGGCATGCTTTTCTACCTCTTTGAGGAAATATATTTTTCTGCCCTTTTAATATTTCCTTCTCTAGCGGCGGGGGGGGGGGGAGGCTGACTTTCCACAATAGGATTAATCTACCATCACCAAAATACCAAAAGGACATGCTCAAAAAGCTCAGGTCAAAGTTCATGCCACAGGAACAGAAAACAGCCTCAACCACAAAAGCTCAAGAAGGTATAAAAACCCACCACTCCCAGCTACACGTGGTCAGCTTTCTCAGAAGATATTCTATTTGGCTCTGATCCTCAATAAACTTTCTAAAGCAGTCTCCATTTTGTTTATTCCCGGCTTGGACTGGACCCTGCTGAAGATTTTTCTTTCAACAGCCTAACCCTAAATATTTTTGTAGGTTTTACTTGAATAGGCTGGAATTTGAAGGACAAAATGTAGGGAAAAAACTACTCAACCTCCTCACTAAACACTTACATACATAGCTATTCCTCTCTCTTCATTATAAAGAATAACACTGCTTATACACTTACATACATAGCTATTCCTATCTCTTCATTGTAAAGAATAACACTGCTTATATCTCTTTGAAAACCGCATTTGGTATAATTATAATGGTATAAACATGCAATATATTTTTGAACTGGATATGGAAACTAAAGCAATTCAAATAACATGATATTTCAACTATTGGGACGGGTAAAAAGAGGACAACGCCACCACGCTCCACAGTAGACTTTTAGCGCCGCTTCCCGCTCACCAAGCGGACAGCAGTTCTTCAAGTCTGACGAGAGAAAAAAAAAAAAACCGTGGATTTGCCGTCCCACATGCTCCACCCCTCCCCTCCTTTTGTGTCAGCCATTTTGGGCAGCCGCGCCTCCTTCCTCTGCGCTTGCGTGCAAAGGCGCGACCGAGCGTGAGTGGGTTGCGCGCGTCGCCTCAGCCACAGGGGTCCTCAAGCGTGGTGTCTCTGCTCGCGGCGAGAACGGGAAGATGGCGCTGCACGTTCCGAAGGCCCCTGGGTTTGCCCAGATGCTGAAGGAAGGAGCGAAGGTGAGCTGAGAGACTGGCGGGTAAGGCAGGAGGGCGGCGCTGGAAAAGAGAGCGGACGGAAGGTTCCAGAAGAGACATCGCAGCCTGCGTTCTAGGCGCCGGCTCCACGCGCCGACCGAAGAGGCGGAGCTATTGGGCCGCCTCGCCGTTACTGCGGCTCGCGCTCGGGCGCCGTTGTCTGTTGAGGAATTAATATGGAGCTCGCTCCCGCTCGGGGGATTGGGCGGACTCCGTTTTCAGCTCCGAAACGACAACAGCAACTCCCAAGGCGGCCTTTTCCCGGCCTGGTGCTGCTGTCTACCGGCATGCCGGGAATTCTGGAGTTGGGTTGCAGTGCTTGCGGACGCTAGCAGGTCGGGGAGAGATCTCACGGAGGCCAAGCGATTTCGGCCACTCTTTTTAGCTCTCTCCCCCCCCCCGAGTTTTATCGTTGTATTCTTGTGGGAAACGAAACAACTCTTACGAATTCCAGAGGGGTTTAGCAGAGAGGTTTATTGCGCAGGTTCAGAGGCATATTAGAGATAGGCCAGTGGTTCTCAACCTTTTTAATGCCGCGACCCC
Organism: Protobothrops mucrosquamatus; assembly: GCF_001527695.2. NCBI lineage: Eukaryota > Metazoa > Chordata > Lepidosauria > Squamata > Viperidae > Protobothrops > Protobothrops mucrosquamatus. The sequence continues at coordinate 25,407 of NW_015390969.1, read as the reverse complement.
AACCGGTCGTAAGTCGAGGACTAAACCGGTCGTAAGTCGAGGACTAAACCGGTCGTAAGTCGAGGACTAAACCGGTCGTAAGTCGAGGACTACCCAACCGGTCATAAGTCGAGGACTTTCCCTGCCCGGGAGCGCCGCGCATGCGTGGTTCCGCCCCCTGCGCNCCAGCTGGCCCAGCCCAAGGGAGGTAAGGCACCCGCCGGAAAAGGGGGAAAAAATGGCGGGTAGCCTTGCTTGGCGACCCCCGTGAAATGGTCGATCGACCCCAAATGGGGTCCCGACCCACAGGTTGAGAACCACTGAGATAGGCAATTCTGAACGAGGAGGGCGGGATTAGACTTCAGTTTTTATACTACCCTCCTTTCAGGAACAAAGGGACTACACATGTTAATACACTAATACATTTGGATCGTTTCTCACGGGCATACAATGGAAGGTTTTGCTACACACAAAGTATCCATGTGCAGTGCCCATTTGGTTAGCCACATATTACTGACACAGAACTTTCCCAGTGAATTTTCCCAGTGATTATGCATTACATCAGGGGTTCTCAACCTTGGCAACTTTAAGACTTGTGGACTTCAACTCCCAGAATTCCTCAGCCAGCAAAGCTGGCTGAGGACTTCTGGGAGTTGAAGTCCACAAGTCTTAAAGTTGCCAAGGTTGAGAACCCCTGCATTACATCATTATTCTAGCAATTATGCAGACACATCATTATTGCAGACAAATCATTATTCTAATAATTGTTCATTTTACTACATTAGTATAACTGTATTTGTTTCAACCTTGGAGCGAATGTTTTATTAAGAGTTAAGGAATTGTCGCGAAAAATCGCCAGAATAGGTGGCGGGACAGATTTTGCCACTCTAGATGATTGCTTGGTTGCGATTCTGGTGGTGCAGTTGGACCAAAATGGTGAAAAAGAACTGGGAAGAAACTCAGCAGGCCTCTTTTCGGAATTCAGCCCCATTCTGTCACGCTGTGACAGAACTAGCCCTATCAATTCTGTTTTGTATTGGTAGACTGACACATGGATCAGGATATTATAATTTAAACTATATACATAACTAAGTAATGTTTGCCTGGGTAAACATTCACATAGTTACATATCCTGGTTTTTAAAATAATGATGTTGCGTGATCTACATTTTGCAGTTTTAGAGTAGGAAAAGGAAACATGAGACATAAATTCAGTTGAAGGAAATGAAGTGAGATCCTTCAGACCTTACAGGGGCCACTACTACTTCATTTGTACAGAAATGAACAGCAGCAAAGTTAAAAAAAATGACACATTTGTGAAGTGTGTGCTGTGCAAAAACTCTGCAAAAATGGAAATTTACCTAGATTTGGTCAGATTAGTAAAGATGCGGATATAATATGGTAAGATTACCATTGTGCTTTATAAAATTTTTGTGATGCAGTCAATCTTGAAATATTACTGTACCTTTTACTACTATACTTACAATTGTGTATAATAGGAACAGCTACAGAAATTTAAATTCTTGAGTTCAAGTTAATACATTTTCTTAATTTTTACCATTAAAAAGTGCATCTATGTATGCTGTTACACCAATAAACACCTGTAAAACCTATTAAATTTTAGTGTGAAGATTTGGATGATTACTATTGTCTAAAATTGCCCATTTGTTACTTTATCACTGCTCAGTGGTCTTCAGTTAAATTCTGGGAGGAAAATGTGTAGACATAATTTGCGGATTGAAAAAGGAACTGAAGAAACAATCATGGCAGCACAAGAATATTCTAGGCAAACATAAATCATAGCTGCCAAGATTGAACATATTTCAAATGATAGAAAATGCTAGTAAAATCAAAAATGAAATTGTAGATTAATTTATCAAAAGGTAATGTATCAAAATTGTCCATGCTGAATATAAGGAATCCACATCTTGAAATGCATTGGAATTAATATGGAGATTAAAATTTGAGTTTATTGTTAACACTGGGACCACACAATTAGAAAGATCTTTAAAAATTAAGAGGCATGTAAAGCACTTCTGGCCATTGTAAGGCACCATGCTCCCCCCCCCAGTCACATGACTGCATCTCTGGTGCTTGCAACCAGTTACCAAATGTCCCACAATTGTGATTGTCTTTTGCAGTCTTCTCTGCTGGCTTCCTGGGAAATTCTATAACAGGCATGTCAAACTCGCGACGTCACATGATGTTGCACGACGCATCGGAGCTTTTTCGCCATTGCCGGCAATGGGGTGGGCGTGGCTCCGGTATGATGAAACCGGCAGTTTGACACCCCTGCTCTATAAGGAAGCAGGCAGGAAAAAATGGTAAAAATAGGGAACAGAAGAGATATAACATCCTTCAGTGGACTGCAGAAACCGAATTGAAATCTTAAGGATTTCAGTTTTGTTTTAGCCTGATGAAGGATTTTGATCATGTGACCATGGGGATGCTGCAGTGGTCTTAGGGTGAAAAGAGGTCACTTTTTTCAGTGCTGTTACAACTTCAAATGGTCTCTAAATGAATGGTTGTAAGTCGAGGACCACGTGTATTTGAAACTTTCTATGTAATACAATAATATCTCCCTGTCTTAGACTCTTGTTTAGAACCCAAATTATTGGAAAATAGCCAGTCTGATATTTGTTGGACAAATAGACGGTATAAAGCTCTCTGAGAAACAATTGGTGATACACAGCTTTTTTCTGCTTCTGTAAATTTAGCTGGGAGCTATGTAATAGAGACATAGTTTTATTATTTGCAACAATATTGGAAATTATGCAAAAGAAGATTGGAAATTCTGTTCATTGGCAGGATATCTCTTGAAAAAGAGACAACATGACTATATTTAATGTTATGGGGGAAAGTAGCAGAAGAAGAACAGTTTCAAAATGTGACAATCAACTGAGCTAGGAAAGAAACATGTTCATTAAACATCTCTTCAGATGTATGGCAGTTAAATAGCAGCTCGAAATTCTGCCAACACTAAGTCCCATTGTTTCTGGTCACATTTTCCTGATTGCAGCCCATATACTCTGTTTACCAGAGTACACAGATACACAGGTACACAAATATTTACAGAGGCAATACAAGGGAAGAACAAAAATATGCAGAAGTGATATGTTCTTTACCTGGCACATCTAAGATGAATATGCACACAAAAATAATATCTAAATAGACTTTTGTGAGCACAGAGAATGATGCGTTCTCATTAGCATTCTTTCAGACACAAAAGTTATTTCATTGAACAAAATAAAATACAAAAACCTACTATGGTTGATGCTGAAAAATGGAGCTGCAAAAATATCAGAAATCATGATTTTTCTATTTTGTTTTAAGATATTCCCCTCTTAGCCCTTTTTTTTTTTAAAAAAAACCCAAACCCTGCCAGAGCATTTAGTCCTTGCTTTTTGTCTTAAGATAGAATCACAAGTGGTAGAAGAATGGAAAATGAAGAGAAACTAAGGCACAAATATGTAATTTTCAGAGTTTTTATGTATTATATTTTATCTGATCATCTCTAATTCTGAGTTAAATTTTGTATGTCTAGCATTACTCTGGATTGGAAGAAGCTGTATTTCGAAACATTCAGGCATGTAAAGAGCTTGCTCAGACAACCCGTACAGCCTATGGCCCAAATGGTAAGATGCTAATTTTTTTCTTTAAATATGTTTAATTCTATTTACCTAAATAGTTCCATTACTAGTGTTAAAAATTAATTGGGATTCTGTAACGGTTAAAATTGTTTTCTTATTTCTCAACTGCACTTTATTTTATTACATGAATTATTATTTTATTATATGAATAATATTCAACCCATTCAATATTTTGGGCAGCTCACATAAAAACCCAAAACAAAACAAATCTAGAAATTATCTAGTCTATTTTGTTAATTACTTTGTTATCAAATTATCCTTAAGTATTTAATGTATTATTTGATATGTTTGGTTTTTGCTTGTTTTAGGGATGAACAAAATGGTTATTAATCATTTGGAAAAGCTGTTTGTTACTAATGATGCTGCTACCATTTTAAGAGAATTGGAGGTAACTTATTGATACTCAAATTATCACTTATGATTACATTTTTAATACATTTAACTGTACTTTATTTCTTCATGACTTCATTGCTAATATCAGGCTTTTAGGGGGGGGAAGGTACATTTTTCTGTGAAAGATTCTGAAGTAATTAACACTGTGCTGGTAGCCTGTGAGGGTCTGAAATTACTCTCAATAAGATCTGAAGTAATAGAGATAGAGAGATATGGCAAAAGCCAAGCTACATAGTATTTTTGTCCCAAAAAATTTAGGAATAGTAATTAATATATTGAATATGTATTATAATAAAATTGCTTTTATTGATTGATTTTTAATTAAATTTTAATATGTGTTCAATGGTTACTTATAATATAAAATATTGGATAGGTTCAACATCCTGCGGCAAAAATGGTTGTCATGGCTTCTCATATGCAAGAACAAGAAGTTGGTGATGGGACAAATTTTGTTCTTGTTTTTGCTGGTGCTCTTCTTGAACACGCTGAAGAACTTCTAAGAATGGGACTTTCTGTTTCAGAGGTATGGGCATTCTGTTAGATTATTGCATTTCCAAAACTATTCCATTTCTAGATCATATTAATCGGACTCTTATGGTTTATTAAATATGAAATTTGTTAAGTTTATTGGGGCTAATTTCCAAATAAACAAAGATATTGTAGCTTCTGTCTTATTTTTTAGTAATTAATTTAAAAACATATTTGAAAAATAATGCCTTCTAATGCTGCCCTATACAAAGTAGAAGACCTATTAATTTGTAATGTATGTGGTACTCTGACAGACATCAAAGTTCAATGCTTATTTATGTGTTACAGTACAGGCATTTGCCTATATTTAATTGTAGGTGATTGAAGGCTATGAAAAAGCTTGTAAGAAAGCATTGGAAATTCTGCCTGATCTTGTGTGCTGCTCTGCAAAAAATCTTCGGGATGTTGGAGAAGTGGCATCTTTGTTACAAACTTCAGTAATGAGTAAACAGTGTGGCAGTGAAAGTTTTCTAACACAACTTATTGCTCAAGCATGTGGTAAGTAATGTTTAGTAGTGGTCCACTTAATATACTGTATGCTTTGTTACTCATTTAATATTCACATTACTGATATGAAATAATAATACTTTTTTAGCATAAACAACCAATAGAAAATGATTTCCAATCTTGTCTTAACTCTAGGAATTCTTGTTTGTGAAAGTTTGGTTTTCAGATAAGATGTTTACCTCTGAATTGTTAGATCTGCAGCCTTCCATGTAATATGAAAATAATATACTTTTCATATTAAAGGATATTTTCAATTAATCACTTTTAATATGTTTATTCCAAATTGGCGCATAATTTAAAGTAGAAAAATAGAGATCTGAAAGCTAACAAATTTTCCTAAAATTATGTTTTAATTCTTCCACAGTATCTATTTTTCCTGAATCGGGTCACTTCAATGTTGATAACATCAGAGTCTGCAAAATTTTAGTAAGTTGTGATATTTCTATTCAGTAATACATAATGCAAATGTTCCCAAACTTTCTTGGGACCCTTAGTGTCTCAGGTAACTACTACTAGAAAAAATAATAGCTCTGTTTATTAAATAGTTAATTGTAAATTTAAAATATAGATTATCTTCATGAATTTAATATAAAATATGGAATGCGGAGTATGAGAACTGTGGAGAGCTAAATACTTTGTTTCCAGCTCCTGGCGACTTGCAGGAATACTTTGAGAAGTTTTAATCCTAAAACTCTAATAAACAAAATTCATTATCCAGTGTTGGTTTTATTTTTAAATTGTGATATTAAAGTTGATGTCATACATTGGAAAGAATGTGATAAAACAGTTTCTTAAGGATCTTCAGGAGTTACTGTTCCTATTTTTTAAAAAATTGGTATCAAATATTTGAAACAGTGGACAAATTATATATTGAATGAATGATATATGACAGAAAAAGACAGTTCTGAATCAGCAGCCAATATTTTGTGTGATTAAATGAGTCTGATTTGGAAAAAGGAACATGTGAAATAGTCCTGTTTGAGCATGTATTCCTAAATAAATACATTCATTTATTCAAAATGTTAGCATTAAAGCATCGTTTTTAATCGGTATGATTGTTATTTGTATTTTTTCAGGGTTCTGGTATTAATGCATCCACTGTATTGCATGGCATGGTATTTAAAAAAGAAACTGAGGGCGATGTTACTTCTGTCAAAGATGCTAAAATAGCTGTCTATTCTTGTCCTTTTGATGGCATGATAACAGAAACTAAGGTATGTTATGATTAACTTTGGGTAGTAATTAATTTTTGAGTTTGATAGAAAAAGCTTTCATAAAAGTTTATACATTAGTAACAGACAACATTTCTGGATCTCAAGTTTACTAAAAGGACAACATAGAAAAGAGGAAAGCAAGAAAATTCAAGTAATATTTTTTAAAAATTCTCAGGTTTATATAACAACCAATTATATAAAGAAAGCATTATTTCATTATGTGCTTGTATAGTGCAAGAAGTAATTGGCCTTTGATTATTACCAACTGGAGTAGAAACATTTCCATAAGCTAAGGAGTTAAAAGCTAAAAGTAACTTAGTCCTTGCTTAGGAAGTGCCTCATTCAGTGACTAATGGTAATAATCAAAAACCCTTGTGACGGTGTTGAAAAACTAATTTTTCAGACCAATGCCCACATTTATGATTCACAGTGAGACCATACCCAGATGTATTAGGCAGCTTGACTATTTTGTATTATTGCCACATTTTCTATGTATCTTTTCTCTTATAAAATGTTAAGTTCATTACTGATCAACCAAAACTTGACTATTCTTAATTTAAGTAACAAAACAGGTCATGCTAATAATCTTTAGGGAAGAACCACTCTGTGGTCTTTATCTTTGTGCCTATTATTTAATTGCTTTGATAATCCCATCTCTTAAATTAGCAAGATAATGGATTAAAGGCTTTAGGGTTATTGCACGTTATTACAGCTGCTGTTCATCTAGTATTTCTGGAATATTTTATTTCCTAGTTCTCTTTTGAAATAACTAAAACATTGAAAGGTAGTCCTTGATTTATGGCCACAATTGGGACCAGAATTTGTCATAACTTGGTGAAGTTTTAAATTTTATTTTATTTTTTTAAATAAATTTTTATTGATTTTTCATTAAAAAACAAAAACATAAATTTTTTATCACAATATCAACCATAAAAAGAATCAACACCAATCCATACATTCACGGACGTGTCCGGTGTCCCCCTCCCGCACCACCCTCTCACTTACCTACGCCTTCCTCCTCACTGTCCTACCACCACTCCTCCTTCCTGCCTCTTTCCTACCTCCCTTTCTCCCTCAGCCATCCCGTCAGTGCAGTTGGGGTACCACCGGGCACCTCCTTAAGAAATCATACATATATATACATATAAATCTATAAGACCAACCTACCCCTAAATTTTATTACCATTTTTACCGCGTTCACTAACTAAATGATACAGTTCTTAAGTGACTGGCTTCCCCAGCTGATGTTGCTTGTTGGAAACTGGCTGGAAAGGTTGCAAATTGTGATCATGTGACCACAGGAAGCTGCAAGGAGTTATAAATGTGAATCTGCTTCCAAGGGCCCAAATTGCAATCATGTGATCACGGGAACAGTGCAAGGGTCATATCTTTGAGGACAGGTCATAAATCACTTTTTCTGAGGATCCTGTAACTTTGAATTGTCATTAAATGAATGAGAGCTACCTGTAATAAATTCTATCCAAGAACAGGAAATAAACTTGATTGTTTTTGATACATTCAGTATACAAGTTTTGTGAATGCTAGGGGAAATGCTTTATTCTTGCAGGGCACTGTACTGATAAAAAATGCTGAAGAGCTGATGAATTTCAGCAAAGGAGAAGAGAACTTAATAGAGCTACAGATCAAAGCTATTGCTGAGACTGGTGCAAATGTAGTAGTTTCAGGTGGAAAAGTGGCAGACATGGCCCTACATTATGCAAACAAATACAATCTTATGTTAATCCGGTAAGTTTACTAAAATGAAAAATCTAAATTTTTCATTTAGTTAAAATGGCACACTTAAAAAAAATCTCATTGCTTTATGATTTCAAGTTACAATACAGATGTGACTTAATTTCAAATGTTGGGCTTTAAAACTTTTTTAATCACTTTATAACATTAATTAATACAAAATCAGAGTAGAGGGTCATGACTTGGAAGAATCATATCCTTTCTTCGGTACCACTTTCTTATTTTCTTATTTAAAATGGTATTTCCTATTCAGCTTTGGAAGTAAAGTTTGATGCCCCATTTTCAATTAACTTGATATAAGATTTCTTAGATAATTGAAATACAGATTAGAAAGGAATACACATTCTTGCAAAATGAACAGAATTATACTTATTCTGTGCTTAGTTTTCTTACTCTGAGTCATGTACGTTTGGAAAACTTTGATTAACATTACATAACAAATAGTGTGGAAAAGTATTTCTTTATATCATGAGATTCCAGTTTGAACATAGGAAAGTGATGAGATATGATAAATTTATGATAGAAATCTTGTTTACTATCCATAAAATGAACATAAGCGTTCCAGATAAGTTTTATTCTGTAATAAGAATTTTTAAATTATAAAGAGTTTCCTTCTTGAAATATTTATATATTTTAAAGGCTGAATTCCAAATGGGACCTCAGGAGATTATGTAAAACAGTTGGTGCTACAGCTCTGCCCAGACTGGTATGTAATCAGCAGTAATGGCTATTTCTATTGTGATAATAATTCTCAACATAACGATAGTTTTTCTTTACTCTCATAGATTCCACCTAATTTAGAAGAAATGGGCCACTGCAATAGTGTCTATTTATCGGAAGTTGGGGAAACACAAGTTGTCGTGTTTAAACATGGTATATTGCTTTTTTTTTTTTAGTATACCAGATTTTTTTTCCTTAGAAATAGTCCTTTATTTATGAACATAATTGGGACTATAATTTCCTTTGATAAGCAAGGCAGTTATTAAGTGTGCCTGATTTTACGATTATATTTTTTGCTGTTTTTAAACAAATCACTGCAGTTATTAAGTGAATCTGGCTTCCCCCATTGACTTTGCTTCTTAGATGCCATCTGGGTAGGTCACAAATAGCAATCACTAAGCCTGGGATGCTGCAGCCATTGCAAGTACATGATGGTTGCCAAGTACTTGAATTTTGATCAACTTGCTTTTGGGATAGTGCGTCAGTCACGTGAGGACTGGTCCTAAGTCATTATTTTCAGTGCTGTTGCAACTTTGAATGGTTGCTAAATGAATGTTTGTAATTTGAGGACTAACTGATATTTACATTTGTAAAATAATGTTTATTTGGCTTTTTTATTGCAGAAAAGGAAGATGGAGCTATTTCAACAATAGTAATTCGTGGTTCCACAGACAATCTAATGGATGATGTAGAAAGAGCAATTGATGATGGTGTAAATACTTTCAAAGTACTGACTCGGGTGAGTAAAGCCTTGGGGATAAACTGTGTTTTTCTGAAAATAAGCCCTAGATCGGGGTGTCAAACTGCCAGCCCGCAGGCCGGATGTGTCATACCAAAACTGTGCCCACCCCATTGCTGGCAATGGGGAAAAAGTTGTGATATGTCACGACACATCACGTGACGTAAGTTTGACACCCTGGCCCTAGATTGATTTTGGGGGATAGGCCTAATATAAGCCCTACCCCCAAAATAAGCCCTAGTTTTGGGGCAAGGCACACACCTAATAATCAAGCTACGGCAGGGGTGGAGGTGCCCCATGCAACCCACACCTGCTTGCCTTACCGGTAGGACTGCCGCAGCCAGGCCTCTCATGCTCCGACACCTGTTGTGCCACTGCTGGAGTTTTTCTGTGGCCACTTGTGGCCGCATGGCTTGTTTTGGGCCGGTGCTACTGCGTGTGGAAGGAGGCCGCATGGTGCTTCAGGCCACTACTCGTGGCCTCATGCCATGCGGTGCTGATCGAGCTGCTGGTGCTGCTCGCAGCAGGAGGCTGCATAGCACTTTGAGGCTATGCCGCTTGTGGCCACATGCTATGTGGCGCTGCTCGTGCTGGTGCCGCCACTCACGGCAGGATACTACGCAGCATTTTGGGCCAGTGGTGCTGATTGCGGCAGGACGCTCATGCGCACCACAGCCCAGTGCCCCATGGGGCCCTAACTGGGCCAAAACGTGCAGCCTCCTGCACAAGCGGCACCAACATGAGCGGCACCCTGCGGCATGCGGCCACAAGCACCGGCATTGGCCCAAAGTGCTGTGTGGCCTCTTGCCATGAGTGGCAGCACTGGCTCGAAACGCTGCACAGCCTCCTACCGGGAGCAGCACCGGCCTGAAGCAGCATGCAGCCTGCCACGAGCAGCGGCACTATGCGCCATATTGTGTCCGGTGGCAAGCGATTGTTGTAGAAGTCAAGCAGCGATGTGACAGGTGTTGGTACGTGGGAGGCCTGGCTGCGGTGGTCCTAAGGTAAGACATCCCCCCAAAATAAGACCTAGTGCTGCTTTTGGAGGCAAAAAAATATAAGACTGGTCTTATTTTTGGGGAGACATATAATTTGGGGTTATTATATAATGTTCATTTACAGAACTCTAAATGTTTTTGCTATGTTGTATATAATTAGTTGACTCACTTAAAAAGTCAGTCATGTTGGGAGTGATCAATGGAAAAAGGAGAAGGGGCCGTCCTAATACCACTGGTTGGAAACTTATAAAGGATGACACTGGAATGACCGTGGAAGATCTGAAGGAGGCGGTGCAAGACAGAGGGGCATGGGAGAGTGCTAATCCAGAGTGGCCGAGGGTAGGACACAACTGAATGGCTGACAAGGATATAATTGGCATATTATGATTGGCATTTACACAAATGCTTATCTCATTTGTATCAACTTTATTAAAATAATGCATTCATTGTATTCTTAGAATGTCTTTAAAAAAATTCTTTGAAGTTTTCAAGTTTCAGTTTCTTGGCATTTCATACATTTTACTTTTTTGTAGGATAAGCGCCTTGTCCCAGGGGGTGGTGCTACTGAGATAGAATTGGCAAAACAGATAACGTCATATGGAGAGGTATGCTACAAACATATTTTTCAGTCAGATTTCTTTTGTAATTCAATGCAAACAACTTAAAAGCAACCCCCATCTCTGTTCAGACTTGCCCAGGTCTTGATCAGTATGCAATCAAGAAATTTGCTGAGGCATTTGAAGCTATTCCCCGAGCTCTGGGAGAAAATTCTGGAATTAAAGCAAATGAGCTTATTTCAAAGCTATATGCAGTACATCAAGAAGGCAATAAAAATGTTGGATTTGATATTGAGGTAAGACTAGCTACAAATTCACCATAATCTAATGTACAAAATCTTAAATTGATTTCAGTATTTTTCTAAACATATTAAAAAAAGATGCCATTAACGTTTATAATACGTTTAATAGGCTATCACATTTTTCATGGGTGGTTATGTATAGGGGATGGGAGCATTAGGTATGTACATCATGTTGAATGAACAAAAAAATAAAGTGACAATATCTAATAAATTATTAATTAAATAATTAAGAGAGAAATAGTGATTATATCACCCAAGTTATTTTTCTTGGCATCAGTAGTAGTATATCCTAGCAATTTTGAGACACCTAACTATATCAGGCAGACTGGTTATGTTTCTATGATCATACTATAATGTCATTATTTAATACAGATACAATTAAGCATACAGATTTATAGTGCTAGTTCACCATTTGGGTGACACAGCAGATTTAGGGTCTATAAATTAAGGTGAGAGAAATAATAGTTTGTAATCAGAGAGAGACAAAGACAGTTAATCATTCTAGCTTAATTTTAATAGGCTGAAGCTGCAGCTGTGAAAGATATGTTGGAAGCAGGGGTATTCGATACACATCTTGGAAAATACTGGGGTATCAAGCTGGCTACAAATGCTGCGGTAACAGTATTGAGAGTTGATCAGGTGAGTTGGCATAATAGTGTTTTCAGTTTTATACAATATTGGAATACTATTCCAAAAGTTAATTGTAACATTAGATACATTTACAAAAATGTGTTTATATTTGGAGTTGTGTTTTTATGACCAACCTTAATGTATGTTAGTCTGCAGATACCTGTTCGGAGTATAGGTATTCATCTATACAAATAAAATAATAAAATTATTAGGTTTATAAGAATTACTTTTTTAATGAAATATGTCAAAATGTGTATGTGATATAAAATTTCTATAGATTATTGTGGCCAAAACAGCAGGTGGTCCAAAAGCCCCTAAAACATCAGATCACTGGGACAAGGATGACTGGAAAGATGCCCCTGAACAATAGTGTACAGTAAGATATGGCCTCATGTGTAATGTTGACAAGAGTGGAAACTTTGCATGAATGCCTTTTACACTCTGCCTGAAATGGGTATGTTTTGCTCCTACACGCACATATGTCTTGGCCACCGCACTAATACCCTGCTTGAAATGTTAAAATACAGCATCTTACATAAAAAACCCTTTTTAAAGAATTGATAGCACTAAAAGCATATGAGTTGATTGCCAAAAATGACCAAAGGGTGAGTACTCACTTTGTGAAAGAAACTATTGCCTGGTAGACTGACTGGCAATATCATTATACCAGTGTACTCAAATATACCTGAAAAAGTACCCTTGGTATTTAAATCTGTAGATACATCTGTTACTATTGAAGCCATTTTAATTTCCTATTCTATATAGATATAACAGTTTTAAAATAGCTTTGGGAACATGAGGTTTCAGACACAATTGGTCATGAGAACGAGCTTTCACCTTACTGTTTCTTTCATGAAACCTGAGAAAATTGAAGACCCCTGACTCTGCTCCAAAAAGACACTAATATGTAGGCAAAACCAAACACTTAATTTTTGTGTTTTCAAAATGCATTGCCAGCCTATCGTGGCATAAAAACTTATAGTTAAAGTATTAATACACCTGCGTATTTCATCTATTTGTAATCTTTAAGTATGGACAATTTAAAATATCTAAGTCTTAAATTTCTTTTGTAGATTATCATGGCCAAACCAGCTGGTGGCCCTAAACCACCATCAGGGAAGAAGGATTTGGATGATGACCAAAGTGACTGAAAAAATTAAGCACATGTAGACGTGTATCTTGCCAAATGTGTTCCAATTACCTTTAAATTATGAAACTAATCTGTAATAGAAGTTACCTTGAAGCATTTCAATAAAAACAGTTTCAGTAAGCTGTCTTTTTGCCTGATTTAGAAGACATGATTATTTAAAGAGTTGCCAGGCATATATGTGTATCTTGTGTAGGACTTTATTTAGTACTGCTACTAAATAAAGTACCCACACAAGGTACTTACTACTTATTTCAGTACTATACAGCCAGACCATTGAGGAATATAATAGAACTGTTCAAAGCATTCAAAATAGATGTTTTTCAGTGCACAGGACCATAATGAGGAAACTATTTTTCACATGTAGAAGCAGATGAATCTTTTGTGAGAAATATGTGCATGTAATCCAGGTAAACAACTACACAAAGCTATAAAAATATGGCTACATTAACAATTTGAAAATAGGTTCTTTGTATGTGTAGTCAAGGTGCTTTTTTATTGTTCTGCATAACTAATACTTTATCTTATTAAATAACAGAATAATTCATGAACCTTTCATTATGTACGAGACTTTTGGAGGTTGATTACATTATGTATTGCAGAAGACCAGGAAGTAGATTTAGACTGCATTTTTAATTAAAAAATTGTGGCAACTACAATATGAAGAAATTCCCATTATATTACAAGGGACATGTGTGCTATATGAGATAGCATTTGTTCATTTTCTCCTACTCATCATCCAATTTAGAAACAGTCCATTTCCCTCACAGAGGCACTCTTGGTATACAAATAAAATGTTAAAAAACAAAAATTGAATATAAAAATTAATAAGAGGCAAGGATAGTAAAATTTAACATGAAAAGTTAATCAAAAGGTGGGGGGAGATCTATCAGGGCACTAACCAGCCCTACAGCTACTGCTCCTCTGGCAGGCCCAAGGGAGATGGCAGAGCCAGGGAGGGCTTTAGACATTTTTGAAAAACCGGGAGACTTGCCATCTTTGCCTCTGGGGAGAGAATGTTGCAAAGGACTATATAGGGATGAACTGTGTTTTAGCTTTGTAAATAGGGTAGTCAAATATAATTTGACACACCTGAACTGTTTTGCAGGACACCTCACCTACCATTACTTGTGAAAATAAATTGACAGTAATAGTTTGAAAGTTTACTGTCAATTTATTTTCACAAGTAATGGTAAAAAATTACTTGTGAAAATAAATTTAAAAAATTGAGAATAATCTGAGTTTATGGATCAACAAACATGCCCTCTATCATAGAAATTCAGTGCATCAGATATTTACCAAACAAAATTATGTTTATATATATACATATATTTGTGTTTATTTAAAAGAAAAAGTTACATTTAAATTCAGATTTAAGATTTAAAGAAAGTAAACAACATGATAAAGTTTGGTGAAGCTTTCCTAGGTTGGAATTTTTCCAGTTTATAATATTCTTTCATAGAAGAGAAGATACGCCTGTGACTTCAGGACCTTGGATATGGACACTGCTTGCACATGAGTGTCACTTACATGAAACCACTGACTTCTGGGTGACTCGGACTCTGAAGCTGAATTTTTTTAAAAAAATAAAAAAAAATCTTTATTAGTTTTCAACTAGCTCATAGGAATTTAATTTCAAATTATTTTTCCAGAGTAAATTCCTTCTACTTACTCTGTTGAATTTTGTCATGGACAAGATCAGAAAGTTGGCTGGTGGTACTTGTCTTCACATAAGCAGTATAATGACCAGATCTCATAGTGCCACTATGTTCCACAATACCATATAATGAGTACAATACTTCTGAAGTTCCCTCTCTTACATTCTGTAAAAGGAACATAGCTCAAGAGTATTGAAGTAGCATTGTTACCAGCAAAATAAAAATAAAAAGTTGCACTTTAGTTTCTTTAAAAGGCGTATTTTAGTAAAAAGAACATAAAAACAAGCCTAGCTTTGCTGAGCACAAAATATAAAGCATATTCATTTTGAGATAAAATCATATCACTGAAGTATAAACATTATGTCTAGGTAAGATACAAAGGTTAATAATATAATATAATACTTAAAAGGAAATGAGAAGTCTGATCCTGAACATACTAATATTTAAATTTTGACAAAATGACTCAACAGTGGGATTAAACTACCTAAATTTGAGAAATGAATCTCAATGGCAACACTTGAGATACCAGATTTGAAACAGAGAAAGTTCTAGTGAAGAGGTAGAACAGAATGTCAACCGATAAGGAGTACGGGAAAATACATATTTGTATAAAATTACCTGAACAGAGGGAGGAAAAGGCAAAAAAAGTACTTTATCTTAAAAGGAAACAATGAGAAACACTATTTACCACCTTTTTAAATATATAAATAACTCAAGGTGGCAAACACTTAATATTCCTTCTTCCTACTTTCCTCCAAACAACTCAAAGGTGGGTTGGACTGAGAGTACTGCTTCTATTATTTTTACAAATACTTCAAAGTGACAACATATCTCACACACCTTCCTCATTTTGCCCATAGTAACTCTGTGAAATGGGTTGGGGCTGAGAAAGAGAATGACTGGCCCAAAGTCACTCAACTAAGATGGGTCTGCTGCTTTCTAGCCTAAGTGCATTAATTACTAGACCGAACTGGCTCTAACTGAAGTTAGAATCACATACATTTAGGCAAACAAACAGCCCATCAAAGTTTTCAATGTTAAAATTCTTAGAAATAAAAGCAAAGAAGAAGTCTTGTTAATCTGGTGCAACAATTTTTACTAATTCTGGAAATCAGCCTAGAATAAAGCTACAATTGCATGTAAGGGATTGGGCGCTTTTGATCAAATCAGTTTGCATACAACTGTACTCCTCTGAGGAATCAGAAGATCTTGGAAGCTGAAAGAAAATGTCTGCTTGCCTTCCTCCTTTCTGACATAGTCAAGGGAACATTGTATATGTCAAGACTGCTAACATCGGATGTTATTGCTTGCCATATATGAAGAAGCAAACATGTTTTATTTTGCCTGCATATCACTTCTAGAGTTAAAGTCAGACAATGTTAGAATAGCGGGTGGGAAAGTAAGATAGTTAACCACAACAATATTTCAGTACAGCATTGCCAAGGTCAGCTGTAACCAGAGGAGTTACGGGAGGGACAGTTCACACTTCAAACTAATTGGAGAACGTGATTAATGACTGTAAAATGAAGGAGTGAGTTATGCTTTGTTACGGGAGATTGGGGGTAGGAGGATTCAGTTTTTGGCTTCATTATGTACCTGCTAAAGCTATGTAGCAATAAAAGGATTCTTTAAGATAAATAAAACCTCAAATTTCTTTGAAAAGCTGCTTCTTTTCGGAACCATGATAGTATATCAGTCTCCTATTCAAATAAACAGAAATTATCCTACTCAGCTGCTTCATTCAAAGGCTGTGTTTTGTTACCTGCTGTCAACTGTAACATGTAATGTAGCTGTCAAACAGTAATGGAAATAAGATAAAGAGTACTTTATTATTTACCTTGCACTTAATTGAGCAGAAAGGAGCCAAATCCATAACTTCAGGGAATGTTATGTGTTTGTTTACTTTTTGGAGATTATATCCAGCCTTGGAAAGAACCAGAAAATACAAAGTAAGTCCAAAACTCAGCAATAAGCTTATACTGTCCAGAGGATAACTCCCAATTTTTCCAGCCTGTAGCGATAACGTCAAGGCTCTGTGGAATTTGTAATCCCAAGCACCTGGAGACCACTCAGCTGCCCACCCAACATAAAGTTACAGAAGTAAATATCCTAGAAAATCTGGGAAGCCCCCCCCTATTCTTAAAGGCAAACAGGTCTAGTAATAAAATTCAAGTTATTTTCAGGATAAGATGTGATATGGCAATAAACAAGAATGTCCAATAATACTGATGCTTCTCTTAATCACTTCCTACAAGTAGTATTAAACTAAGATAACCGAACTTAAGTCATTAATTATACCTGTTGAAATCTTTTTAAATGAAGGGTTAAAATTGGAGGAGCGTGAGAAATAAGCATTTGTTTTTTGGCATTAGTGTATACATATTTCTTGGCATCTGGAGAAAAAAAAAAGGAAAAACAGATCATGACTTAATAGATATTCAGTAATATTACCTCTTGTGCAAATCTTTAAGTTCACTATGTATAATGAGATCTCATAATTTTGAATTTCCAGCATAATCCACCTGAACATTGAACAAATCAGACTCAATGATTTCTATGGGAAGGAAAAAAGCAAATGCTCATGTTTTATAAAATCCAGAGAAAACTTACCAAGACTGAATCATTTGCTAACAGTTTCTGGAAACAGACATTTATGGTAAATTGGGATTTTGCTTGCAATTTCAAAATAAGTTCAAAATAGTATGTAGACATTTGTATATCTTACAATAAATCATGATATATTATCTGGCATAGATCTGACAGCCCAAAGCCATGTTTGATTTCAATTATTTCTTCCTTAAATTTAAATGTATCTCTCAGAGAAATGTGCTTAGGTTCTAGTTTCTTTTTGCTTCATATTATACAGATACAGGACATATAAAATTCAAAAGTATTGTGCACCTATAATTCAGAATGTTATTTTTTTTACCTAAAAACTATAGCCTCATAGTATTAGCAGTTTTACCTGTGCTGCTGGAAGTCCACTTATTCTACACATCAACTAAATCATGAAACATATAAACTATTAATTCCACTCAGTCTTGCCATACATTCCCTCAGGGTTTTCAAAGTTATATTCAAGCCATATTCAACATATATTCACTATAAACCGGCAAGTTGGGTTTTTTTAGGGATACTTATGTCAATGAGACATAATAACTATCCTTTATAAAATGGGGTAATCATATACTTCTCCCTGTCTAGTTCAATTAAAACAAGAAATTGCTCTTACTCAATGTCTTGATAAGAAAATAAATTCAGTATTGAATTTTGAACAATTCAATACATTGATTAAAAAACAATTTTAACATACTTATTTTATTAGTCTTGATTCCACAGAGTTGATTCCGTGTGCACACTTCACAAAGCAATTTGTTGTTCTCACAAAGTTTCTCAGTATGAGTAAACTGATTCAAGCAATGAAGAATTGAATTTTCTTCTATGTTCATAGTATCCCTGTCTCTAAGAGTACAAAATGCTGTTTCTGGATCTTCATTTACTACTTCATATGTTTGCATTTCAAAATCATAAAACTCAAGCAAACTATCTGTATCATCACTCGGCTCTTCCTCCTCCAGGAATAATTTGCTGAAGTCACTGATAATATCCTCATATTCCTCATCCTTATCTTCCTTGAGATGCAAATCCTCAAAATTATTGACACACTCTGTAGTGGGAACAAAGTCTTTTATAGAAACATCCAAATTAACTTCATTATTTGCCTCTTGATCGCAACTGTCTGCATTTCCATTATGTTTTTCTGCGAACTGTACTTGAATTGTACTTTCTTGCTCATCTACACATTTTTTATCCACACAATGCTCTTTGCATGTGTTTAACGACTCTTCCTCTCCTGGTTTCAGACACTTTATGTCACAGTTACTTTCTATTCTTTGTTTATTGCAATCATGATCAGCTCCAGTTTTTTCAGTGACATCACTCTCTGTTAGATGAATAACTTTCTCCTGAAATTTCTGCTGATGGCGTTGGTTCTGCCAAATAAAACACATTAAAAAAACAAGCATATCAAAACAATAATTAACAGTAATGTATGCTGAAGTTTTATAAGCAATATCATTGTTTTTAAAATTGGAATAAATTGACCTAATGTGTGAGTGAGCCTCTTGATGCAGGTGAAGAAGGAGAGTGCAAAAGTTGGCACTCAACATTAAGAAAACCAAGATCATGGCATCCGGCCCTCTCAAATCCTGGCAAATAGAT
>NW_015390969.1:0-4697 GCF_001527695.2 Protobothrops mucrosquamatus | reverse complement strand
ATAAAAGGAAAAAAATGTGTATAATGCCTCCAGAGGCTAAGATATATATATATAAAAAATGGGATATATAAAAATATAATTTCACTTTACATATAGCTTAATAATTTGAAAATATATACTTGAACTCTTTTTAAAGAGAACATACTACACTTGTATGTTTTATCTTACTTTGTTTTGCTTCTTTTAGTTATGGGAAATTTCTGTACAGCAATTAGTATAGCTCCTAGGCTTTTTAAAATTGTGCCTGGGAGGAACTTTAGGACACTAATATATTTATGATTTGCATTATTTGTGTTGAATAAGCCATGGCTGCCTAGACTTACACATTGTTTAGTCTTTATTAACACAATCGCACCAAGTCGCTTTATAATGTAGCACAATGCTGAACCGTGTCAGAAGAAGATAACTTGAGAAAATCCATTGTAGTGACATTAGCCCTAGTATCGCTGCCCCCCCCAATTTATATACACATAAATGCATGCATACATACATGGATACATACATATATATCACTTACTGTTTGGCACTCTTCACACATGATTGTACTTGTTAATTCTCCACCAAAAATGCGGTCCACAAAACTATGCATTAGCTTTTTCTTTTCATATTCTAAAATAAAAATCAAGATACGAACAATATACATTTTAATCTTCATTTAACCAATGATTATGCTGCTACATAGGTAGAAAAGATGTGTACTTCTATATAGATGTTTATCTTTACAAAAAACAGGATGTAAACATTACATATTTGAAAATAATGAACAGAGCAAACAGTCTCTAATAACATCTTCTCAATTTGTACCCTAAAATGTATTGGTTTGCAGTATCTTTGCTAACTTGCCAGTGGTCCAACATATCTACAGTTTTAACATGCTTCTTTTGTTTTCCCAGTCTCCTTTAACATGCTTCCTTTGTTTTCCCAGTCTCCAGAGATACTTCAGAGAGTCCAACGATTTTGGTTATATCCAAAGAATTATTTTTTTTTAAAAAAAAAGCTGAGTAGTAGCTTTTGATAATCTTTTCAATGTTTTATGCGATATTGAGGCTGTCGCTTAAGAAAAGCAATAAGACCTAGAATTACAGTGTGAGGAAATCTAGAAACCTGACCATCCTAAGGTAATCAAATATATGTGGTCGTGCTCACTTACCAATTGCCTCATTCTCTGAGGTCACCGCAGTGCTGTCCCTGTCATGTGACCACCATTACAGTCTGCCTGTTGTTTTTCTCACCCTCCTCTTGCAGAGCAGAGAGGCACACGATGGGGAACAAACCAGGCTGTTTGCCTTGCAGACTCGTGGGTGCCAATGCCAGTGCACTGCTTTTGATGTGTATTCCCTATTTTGTATGTCTGCTTACTCTCTTGTAATCCCTTCCACACTGATGGGGCAGGGAAGTGATTAGGAAGCCAGCAAAAGCTGAAAGTGTGAAACTGATTTAATTTTGTCAATTTCAACCTCAACACCCCTGGAATGAACATTCCAAAGGACAGTCATAGTTACATATTTCTCACTTAGTGACCACTTTGCTTAGTGACAGACGTGCCAGTGCCAACTGTGGGCTAAAAGTCTACCTGTATACATATATACAAGCATTTAATCAAATGAAACAAACAAAAGACATATGAAACAACAATTGACAAACTTCATATTGTACATCAATTAATTTTGCAACTTTATGTCTTCCTTGCAGACATAAAAGTTGAGGGGAAGATTTCAAAATTTGCAAGTATACAAACACATAACATAAATGCTAAAATCAATCAGATAATCTACAGATACGTGTATATTGAAGCTGAATGTAACAGAGTATTGCTGGGATATTAACTAATAGGACATTATTATATTATTTAAATGAAGATCAAATTTTAAAACAACTCTCATTCAAGGAAAGAGAGTTTCACTTCATCCTCAAAGGTGAAAGATGCCACTTAAAATATGCAAATGAGGATAAGATAGATCTGACTTACCTTTAACCTTTTTTTTCAACTCTTCATTTTCTTTGTCAGAATTATTCAGTGCCTTAAAAATTGCAGCACTTGTTCTCTAGAAATAAGTATAATAAAGTATTTTCCAGTTCAACAATTATATTTGTTGAAGAGAAATACTATTCATAGATAAGTTTTTTAGTAAATAGAAAATATTAGCTTTATATTAATACACACTTGCTACTCTGCAAAATAAATAAACAAAAATGATTTTCCACATTTTCTACTCTGTACCCATAACAAGTTTGAAGGATTCTCCAATTCTCAGAGGAAGATTTAAAGGAGCTAGATAGAGAGAGAAAATGAGATAGGCTGTATAAAAAGTCATCAAAATAATTTCTCATATTTTTCTACAAACCAGTTTTTGGTGGATTAAATAACTTTATCATTATAGGCCCAATGGCTCATGGTAGTCCTTCCTGGGAATGATGAACGGAATACTGCATTGAATTTAGAATATTGCTCATATTGTACATGAAAGTTCAATAAGCATTTTTTTAATTAGAATGACAAAAAATTGTCAACATGAATCACAGATCTACTGTCCACTAAGTATGTACGAGATTGAAGCCTAGCCCATATCCATTTTTTAAAAGAAGACTTCAGTTANCATATCAAAACAATAATTAACAGTAATGTATGCTGAAGTTTTATAAGCAATATCATTGTTTTTAAAATTGGAATAAATTGACCTAATGTGTGAGTGAGCCTCTTGATGCAGGTGAAGAAGGAGAGTGCAAAAGTTGGCACTCAACATTAAGAAAACCAAGATCATGGCATCCGGCCCTCTCAAATCCTGGCAAATAGATAGGGAAGAAATGGAGGTAGTGACAGATTTTATCTTCCTGGGCTCCAAGATCACCGCAGATGGGGACTGCAACCATGAAATTAAAAGATGCTTGCTCCTGAGGAGGAAAGCTATGGCAAATCTAGACAGCATACTAAAAAGCAGAGACATCACCCTGCCAACAAAAGTATACATAGTCAAGGCCATGGTTTTCCCAGTTGCAATGTATGGCTATGAAAGTTGGACCATAAGAAAGGCTGAGCGCCAAAGAATTGAGGCCTTTGAACTATGGTGCTGGAGAAGACTCCTGCGAGTCCCCTGGACTGCAAGGCAATCAAACCGGTTGAGGAGATCAACCCTGACTGCTCTTTAGAAGGCCAGATCCTGAAGTTGAAACTCAAGTACTTTGGCCACCTAATGAGAAGGAAGGACTCACTGGAGAAGAGCCTAATGCTGGGAAAGATTGAGGGCAATAGAAGAAGGGGACGACAGAGAATGAGGGGGCTGGATGGAGTCACTGAAGCAGTAGGCGTGAGCTTAAATGGACTCCAGAAGATGGTAGAGGACAGGAAGGCCTGGAGGAACGTTGTCCATGGGGTTGCGATGGGCCGGACATGACTTCGCAACTAACAACAACAATGTGTGAGTTATAAACAGAGTTAACATATGAGTTACAAGCAATATGGTTTAGGCTTAAACCTGGTGTTACTATGAATAAACAGTAGTGAGCTTTGGATCCTCACATATCGTCTTTCTATGTGCATATTTTAAATGGACTTCATATTTCTCAGCAAACAAAGCTATAACACATGTTGTATATAAATGACGTTCAAACATGAATTTGTCACTTCTTTAGTGAACATCCATATTAGAATATGGCAGAGGAAAGTGCTAAGCAACACGTACAAACCATCTTTAACGCATATGTGTTCTGGATGGTTTTATACTTTCCTATCCTCATTATTACTAACCTTTGCTTGCTTTCTGGCCATTTTCTTTTCCTTTTTCTGTAGATGCTTACTTGTACCAGGAATTTCATCTCTTTCTTTCACGTAACATTCATTTTCTATGTTTTCTTCATAACTATCAATTTCTTTTTCCTGTAGTTTTTTAACATTATTTTTCTTGCCATTCTAAAAAATAATAATAATTATAGATGGGTTAGAGAGGATACAAAGCTAGTTCTACTATATATTTTGTTATAGATATCTGACTGTTATTAAAAGAATACGGAAAAAATATTTTCTTGATTATTGCTCAGTGTGGCTTGAGGTTTTTTTGATCCATCAAAATTTACACACAAAAGACATGCCTACTTTTTTTTTAATCATTTTTAGAGATACTTTTCATCCATTAATGAAAATATGCATTGAATATCAAACTTTGAGAATTCCTCTTACAGCAGTTACTGTAGCAGGAGAAAGCAGAAAACAACAGAAAACTATTTCAAAAAACAACTTCTGAAGTTTGAAGATTGTCAAGTTACTTGAGGCACAAAGCTTTTTCTTTAGTGCAGGGGTGTCAAACTGGCAGCCCACGGGCCAGATACATCACTGGCAGGCCACGCCCACCCCGGCTCCGCAAAAGCAAAGAATGTCACTATACGTCACATGACGCAATCGAGTTTCAGCAACTACTTTTTATGAACTTTAAGAACTGCAGAATACAATATTCTTCAAACCAATGAAATCTTAAAATATTTGTTGCCATACGTTTTTTCAAGGAGTTCATTTATAATATGTTGGTTACTCACAAAACAGACCAAAAATACTCTTTAAATACTGCATTTGACTATTTTATATGCAGAAAATTGATCCATTTCCCCATGCTTTAAATATCTTGGTAGTAAATCCTGAATTTTACCATCTAAAAGTAAACTTCTTTTTACTTACCTGATCATTTAAGACGGGGAGTGACAAATCA
>NW_015390968.1:103420-135712 GCF_001527695.2 Protobothrops mucrosquamatus | reverse complement strand
CCCCCCCCCACTTCCAAGAGCCAATCACAGGAATAATAAAAAATAATCATACTCTAAATAATTTTAAACAACTATAAGAATAACAAATCTATAACCTCCTTTAACTCTATCTGAAACAATTACACAATAATAATAACATTAATCCACTATTAAAATGACAAATCTATAACCTCTTTTAACTCTCTTTTAAACAAATATATAATTAATAAACACAATAATAATAATATCATATTGGTAGTTAAAATTAAAATTAAGTAAACAATTATGTCATTTAAACAACAACAATACTCTGAAATCAATTGAAATTCAATTAAACACAATAATAATAACATCATATTAACAAGTAAAAAATGAAACTAAATCATTTAAGCAACAATAATACTCTGAAATTCACTAAAAAAAAACAAACCCCACATACTAATGATTGAAAATAATAATAAGTAAACTGTTATGACATTTAAACAACAATAATGGTCTAAAATTCATAGTCTGCTCTATTATTAACATAATAAATTGACCCCTGAACACAATTATAAATACTTTTAAATTATTATCCTCTAACTCTTTACGTATCTGCATTTGTTTACACCTATAAACATTATTCATATAAATCAAATTACTTTACTAACATTAAAATTAAAATACGTTATACATATTCAACAAACAGCAAAAAAAAAAGAAAATCTCCAAGTATAATTTCAATCAAAGAAGAAAGAAAAAAAAACACCCTTCCACACCCTTATTCATTCTTCTTACAATTAGATTAAAAAGCAAAGAAAATTCTTATTTCCAAAATTAAAGTCTCAGTTCATACATCCACTTTTTAACTGCTCTCTTTCTTGCATCTATAAGCAGCACAGGTCATTCTCTGAATTTTCTGATCCTCTCTAATTTCTCTAACTTGTTGCTTAGTTTGATCTTGGTCTTGTGGTTTTGTCGCACTTGATAATAGCATAACTCCTTCAGCCACTTTATCTTCATAAAATCCTTCCTTCCTGGTACCTTATCAGCCAAGAAGGCGAAATCCTTTCTTCTTTTGGGTGGTATTTTCTGCTTATAAAAGACTTGAATGATTTCCTCACGAGTTGATTTTCTAGAAAAGTAGATAACAACATCTCTTGGAAGGTTTTTCTGTCTTGCAGCCCGTGAATTAATTCTATACATTTTTTCCATTTCTCTCATAATATCTTCAGGCTGACAAGTCAAAACCATAACCAGATCTGCAATCTCTTCCTCCAATTTCTCTTGAGGATTTTCTTTCAATCTTCTTGTTCTCAAAACATATTCCGTTTCTCTATATTGTAACATAACGACCTCATTTTGAATTAAGTCCCCTTTTTCCTCCATTTCCAGTTTAAATTCCAAACTTTCAACATATTCCTCTACTTCATCCACCCCTCCATCAACACATTCTTCATAACATACCAAGCCTTGACAGGCAAATAATATATATTTTCTCATCTCTACATTTTTCTCTTCAAATTTCTTTTCAAAAAATTTCTCAATGTCCATTCTAATCTGTCTTGCATTGTCTTTCAATGCATCCTGTAGCTCTTTCAGTGTAAGTGCTAAAGTTGGGGGAGAAGGCGGAAGAATATCAAGTTTAGAGGCCATTTTACTTTTCTCTTTCATAAAATCTTATAAAAATCTTGAAAGAAAAAATCTAATAGTCTTATAAGAACCTCAAACAACAATGAAGGAAGAATACTTGCCCAAACAATACAAAATAGCTAGGTCTGTTACAATAGAATAATCCAAGAGAAAGTTTCCAGAAAATGAAAGTCTCATATATTTCCAGAAAGTGAAAATCTCTTATGTTTCAATCAAAGGAAAAAAAAACACCCTTCCGCAGCCATATTCCTTCTTCTTCAATTTAGAATAAATACGAAGAGGATTCCAGAGTTAAAGTCCCATTTCTAACAGTTTTCAAAAAACTCCTGTTAGGCTCTGTCTGCTTATTAGATTTTACTCACAGTCATTAATCTCCTAAAGCGGCAGAGATTGGATGCGCATCTGGCTTCGTTCATTGAACGAAGGCAGCCCGAAGCACGGAGAAGTCCCCGACTCTGGGGGAGCTCACCTCAGCCCTCACATCTGGAAAAATGCGAAGGCTAGGGAGCTCTACCCCTATCGGGGAAGCTCACCCCCTCCCCTTTGCCTGGGGAAGGGGATTCCGAGCCACGGAACAGCTGTTCCTGCGGCTCTAACACAGTGGTTCTCAACCTGTGGGTCGGGACCCCATTTGGGGTCGATCGACCATTTCATGGGGGTCGCCAAGCAAGGCTGTCCGCCATTTTTTTTGTCCGCCATTTTTTTTGCCCGCCATTTTTTTCCCCTTTTCCGGCAGGTGCCTTACCTCCCTTGGGCTGGGCCAGCTTGTGGTCGGCCTGCTCCGTCTCTGCCGCTTGCCAGCTACGCCTCAGCCGGTGCAGGGGGCGGAAACATGCATGCGCGGCGCTCCCGGGCAGGGAAAGTCCTCGACGTATGACCGGTTGGGTAGTCCTTGACTTACGACCAGTTTAGTCCTCGACTTACAACCGGTTTAGTCCTTGACTTACGACCGTTTTAGTCCTCGAATTACGACCGGTTGGGGTCGCGGCATTAAAAAGGTTGAGAACCACTGCTCTAACGTGTCCTCGGGGCGGACAGCTTCGCAGAGAAGCTGCCATCGGCACCACGATCCAACCGGAAGTCCTTCCTTTAGTTATAAAAAGAAAATTGTCAGACTTAGAGGAATCAAATCCGGGCATAACAGAAAAGTTTATCAAAGAAGTGCAGAATTTTTACCAAACATGTTTTCAATATATCGAAGAATGGTCTGAAACAAACATCACAGGAAATAACAGTTTTCAATGGTGGCAGATCCTTACAACTGTTACTTGGGAATATGAACTGGAAGTGCTGGAAAGTGGTACTGGAAATGGAGCTAGGAAAGGATTCCTTTGAAAACTTAAGATAATAATAATAATAATAATAATAATAATAATAATAATAATAATAATAATAATAATAATAATAATAATAATAATAATAATAATAATAATAATAATAATAATAATAATAATAATAATAATAATAATAAAAATAATATAGTTGGAAGGGTCCTTGGAGGTCATCAAGCCCAACCCCCTGCTCAGGCAGGTAACCCTATACCATTTCGGACAAAAGGCTGTCCAGTTTCTTCTTAAAAACTTCCAGTGTTGGAGCATTCACCGCTTCTGGAGGCAGGTTGTTCCACTGGTTAATTGTTCTAACTGTCAGGAAAATTCTCCTTAGTTCTAGGTTGCTTCTCTCTTTGCTTAGTTTCCATCCATTGCTTCTTGTCCTGCCTTCAGGTGCTTTGGAAAATAGCTTGACTCCCTCTTCTTTGTGGCAGCCCCTGAGATATTGGAACATTGCTATCATGTCCCCCCTCGTCCTTCTCTTCATTAAACTAGACATACCCAATTCCAGCAACCGTTCCTTTTATGTTTTAGCCTCCAGTCCCCTAATCATCTTTGTTGCTCTTCTCTGTACTCTTTCTAGAGTCTCAACATTTTTTTTACATCGTGGTGACCAAAACTGGATGCAGTATTCCAAGTGTGGCCTTACCAAGGCATTGTAAAGTGGTATTAATACTTCACATGATCTTGATTCTATCCCTCTGTTAATGCAGCCTAGCACTGTGTTGGCTTTTTTGGCAGCAGCAGCACACTGCTGGCTCATATTTAAATGATTGTCCACTAGGACGTCGAGATCCCTCTCACAGTTACTACTATTGAGCAAGGTACCCCCTATACTATACCTGTACATTTGGTTTTTCTTGCCTAAATGTAGAACCTTACTTTTTTCAGCATTGAATTTCATTTTGTTAGATAGTGCCCAGTGTTCAAGTCTGTCCAGATCCTCCTGTATCCTAAGCCTGTCTTCTGGAGTGTTGGCTATTCCTGCCAGCTTGGTGTTGTCTGCAAATTTGATGAGTTCCCCATCTATCCCCTCGTCCAAATCATTGATGAAGATGTTGAAGAGCACTGGGCCCAGAACAGAGCCCTGGGGCACCCCACTACACACTTCCCTCCATGTATATGTGGTTCCATTGAGGACCACACGCTGAGTACGGCCGGTCAGCCAGCTATGGATCCATCTGGTGGTGATGCTGTCTAACCCACATTTTTCTATCTTATCAAGTAGTAGGTTGTGATCTACTTTGTCAAATGCCTTACTGAAGTCCAAGTAAATTATATCCACAGCATTCCTCTGGTCCACTAATTCTGTCACTTGGTCAAAGAATGCAATAAGATTTGTCTGGCATGATCTGTTTTTGACAAACCGGTGTTGGCTTTTAGTAATGACTTTGTTTGCATGTAGGTGTTCGCTGATTCGTTGTTTGATTATCTTTTCCAGAATCTTCCCAGGTATTGAGATCAGGCTGATAGATCTGTAATTTCCTGGATCCATTTTTTTTTTCCTTTTTTGAAGATGGGAACTGCATCAGCTCTTTTCCAGTCCTCTGGTAGTTCCCCAGTGCTCCAGGATGTTTGAAAAATATAGTTCAGTGGTTCTGAGATCACATCTGCCAGTTCCTTGAGACCCTTGGGGTATAATCTATCTGGTCCTGGTGATTTGAACTTCTCTAGGCTGGACAGGTGCTCACTTACCATTTTCTTGCCTATCTTAACTTGTGTTTCTATTCTGTTTTTTATGGCACTATTTTTGATAGGTTGGTCTGTTTTTTCCCTTTGTGTAAAGACAGATACGAAAAACGAGTTAAATAGTTCTGCTTTCTCCCTGTTGCTTGTCACCTTCTTGCCACTTTCACCCACCAATGGACCAATCGTTTCCTTCACTTTTTTCTTGTTTTTTACATGTTGAAATAAGCTTTTTTTGTTATTTTTGACTTTGGTTGCAAGCCTTAGTTCATTTTGAGCCTTAGCTTTCCTCACTTCATCTTTGCAGGCTCGGGCTATTTGCTGATATTCTGACTTAGTTAGATTGTATCTAGTTAGATTGTATCCTACAATACCCATTCACTGATAGACATCTGTTAAGAGAACAAAATTCTTCTCAGTGTATCGGACATCTTTCAGACCAGATTGAGGATGCTCTGAAAGACGCAGTGAAAGAAAGTCTCATTGCAGAAGCAAAGGTTTGTTCATGTAAGATTGGATGTATCTCCATGGAACTTTTACACATTTATTTTTAAACAGTTTATAAAAAAATAAGTTATAAATATGCACACCTCAAGGTTCAGTTATGTAAATACAGTTTATTGTTTATCTTTCTTATTCAAATAATACAATTTGAAGAAAATATCAATGAAATAAAATCATATCTGCTGCACACTGCTTTCATTGTTCATTTTCTTA
The DNA here is from genome assembly GCF_001527695.2 of Protobothrops mucrosquamatus. NCBI lineage: Eukaryota > Metazoa > Chordata > Lepidosauria > Squamata > Viperidae > Protobothrops > Protobothrops mucrosquamatus. The sequence goes on along the minus strand of NW_015390968.1, from coordinate 130,367 downwards.
GTACTAGAAGATTGGGAAATGATTATGAATTTGAAACTGGGTGCTATAAGTGCAACTGCTTAAAAATTGGAAAAAAACTACCATCAACAAGGTAATAGTTTATGTAGTCCTGGAACCTAGTAGTTATGTTGCACCTCACATAATAAGAAAATTTAAGCAAAATTTTATTTTGTTTATCCACAATTATTTCCTTCCTTCGATACAGTAAATTGCTTCATAGGTGCAATGTTATGGTTCATTGAAAATACAGTCAGCTATAAAGTTATTAAGCTCATAATAAAAAGGCGAACAGGTGGGATATATTCATAATTTAATAATAGTACTCTTCAACTAGAGTAGAAGAATCTTTGAATCCTAACCGTTGTTTATAAACATGAAAGAAATTGGTAATAATATATTAATTAATAACTATTCCTGAACAACCAGCAGTTTCATTTATTTGCATTCTGTGCTATTTTCTTAAATCCAATTATAAGCAGCCTATAAAGTCTAAAGATCATCTTAATTTACTTCCTGCAGTGCATTCCAAGAGAGCCTTGTAAATTCATGAACTGCAGTCTAACAAGATGTTAGCAAAGTTCTTATGGCTTACATATTAAACAGCAAGTGATTTGTGTACAGGTAGTCCTTGACTTATGACATTTGGGACCAGAAAGTTAGTCACTAAGCATGACAGCATGTGACCACATCACTTAGTGATGGCAATCCTGGCAGTCCTGGTTGCCTTCGTAACTCCAGACATGTGGGTCATTAGGCGGGAAGTTGAGGGAGTCCCAGGTAAGAAGCGCAGGGGAACCACAGGTGGCTCGGGGAGGCCCGTCATAGGCTGTATGCAAGTTGGGGAGGTATTACAGCATAGCATAATCACACGGAGGCTGGGGAAAGAATATAGTGCCGCTCAGGGGCTTCTTTATGTGCCGTGGCTCTGAGGCTGCAAGAAGTCCCTGAGCTGAAGTGCAAAGCAGTAGCTGCCCCTGAAAGCCTCAGCATCCTCAGCCCAGCCCTGCAGCACTGGGCAAAGTTGCCACACCCCAGAAGCACCAAACACTTGCAAAACCCCAACAGCACAGTACAAAGCTGTGGTGCCTTAGGAAGCATCAACTGCTCAGAAAACCCCAATAATGTGACAAAAGACCATCGCACCCCAGGAAGTGCCAAACACCTGGGAAGCCCCAATAAAATGGACAAATGGCATGTGCCCTGGGAAGTACCAAATGCCCAGGAAGCCCCAACAGTGTGGTGTGAAGCAGCTACCCTTGCTGCCCTGCATTCTGCAACCCAAGCTGACTTTTGCTGTCTTCTTTGTCCTGCTGCTAACAAGGTGTGCTGTGATGGAATGTAGTATGGATTCCCAGGAGGAAGGGAGTGCATTACAGAGGAGCAAGAGACAACTCAGTTCAGATAGTTTGTGTGAGAGAAAGAGGTTGAAGACAGCTCCTCCCTAATAGTTCCCAGAGTATATGCTTTATAGGGGTAGTAGTCTGCTTTAGTTTGGCAAGATTCTGGCTATAGGTGAGGAACAATAAATCTACTTGGAAGAAGCACATGTCTTTCTTGGCTTTGGGAGCTTGACATGTGCCCAGCCTGGCCCTTTGCAAGGCAGCTGCTCTTTGTGCAAGGCCTGCTCCCTGAGGCCACTGTTACCTTTCTCCAAATAGTACACAGTCTTGTCCAAATCATGTGTGGCCTTCTTACAAGGCATTGAAAGCTTCACCTGATTCAGACAAAACTGCACACAGCCTCTGGAAGACCTGGTGTGGCATGCTTGGATATGGGTGAAAACAAGAACATAGCAATGGTCAGCTAGGGTAGCAGTGGCCGTGGAGTGCAGGAGGTCAAAAGGGCATAGATGGGGGAGAGATAACTAAAACCCCCTTGTAAAGATGCTCATGCAGCACCTCATTTATGAGTTACATGAACACAGTGGGGGCCCTTGTAGCCCAAACAGCATCACCTTGAACTGGTAGCTGCCTAGGGGGCAGTAGCTGCCTAGGCGGTCTTCCACTCATCACCTTCCCTAATTCTCATTCAATAGTACGCCTCCCTCAGGTCCAGCTTTGTAAGTATCTTCCCTTTGGCTAAGTGGCTCAGCATATCCTTCATGAGGGGGAGGGGGTACATATTTTCCACGCACATCCCCATTAATCCTGCGAAAATCCATGCATAATCTAAGCGACCCATCCTTCTTTTCCTTAAAGAGAACTGGGGCTGTGACTCGGGATTTTGCGGCTTGAATAAATCCCCTTGCCAAATTCTTGTCAATGTACTACCTCAGTTCCTTCATCTCCTTTGGGGTCATGGAAAACATTTTTGGCTTGGGAAGCTTTGCTCCAGGCAGGATCTCGATGATGCAGTCCATGGGGTGGTGAGGGGGCAGAACATCACATTCCTTCTCACTGAATGCCTCCATGAGGTCACGGTACTCCCTCAGGATGGATTACCCCTCCTCCTGTTCAACACTCAGTGGGCTTCCTCACTTCCCCTACCTTCTCGGGCTGCTTCCCTCTTTCTCCTGGGGGGCTCGGGACTGCCTTCCCCCAAATCATCCACTGTGTAGCCCTCTCCAAATAGATCCTAGGCCCCCACTTGGCCAACCAGGCCAGTCCCAGGATTACGTCTTCTGCCATCCTTGGGGCGACCATAAAGCAAATAGTCTCTTGGTGCTTCCCCAATTCTAGCTGTACCAGCTCAGTCATGTGGGAAGCGGCCCTGCCTCCTATCAGCAAGCCGTCAACTTGTTCGAATTTCACAGGTTTCTTAAGCTTCCTCACGTTCAACCCTAACTTCTGCATTACGGCCTGATTTATTAGGCAACGTGAACTACCTGAGTCTACGAGAGCCTTCACCACTCCCCTCGCCCCCGAGTGAGGTGCCTTGATGTTTGCTTTAGCCTCGAGGTGATTGACAGGGCCACTCACCATCAGATCGTCTTCCCCCTCACTCTCACTGTCGTAAAGGACCATTGGTGGTTCCTCTTCGGTTGGAGTTCCATCCCCTCCACTTTCGGGAGGGGGAGTCCTCAATTTTTATTTTTTATTTATTTTTATTATTTATATTTATATCCCGCCCTTCTCCTTGCGGACTCAGGGCAACTAACAACCAGATAAAAATGCAAATCCCAAAACTACAGATTAAAACATAATTAAAAACAAATATTACTAATTGGTCTAATTAATTTAAAATTACTTTAAAACCCCCATTAAAAACTTTCCCCTAGGCCAGTCCTGCAAGCTGGAATAACCATGTCTTAAGGGCGCGGCGGAAGGAAGGGAGATCAGGGATCACCCTGATNTAATCTGCGGCAGGAGGCGGTCTCGAAGATATCCAGGTCCGATGCCATGGAGCGCTTTAAAGATGATGGTCAGCACCTTGAAGCGCACCCGGAAGGCCACCGGCAGCCAATGCAGCTCGCGCAGCAGCGGTGTTACATGGGAGCGACGAGTCCCTCCCAACACCGCCCGCGCGGCCGCATTTTGGACTAGCTGGAGCCTGAGTCACCACCAGGGATTTCTCCTTCCCCTTCTTGGGTGGCTTCTTCGTCTTCGAAGGATTCGGGGTCACAGGAGCCATGCAGGGTGTGGGCATATTGCAGCCCGGTGGCCTTCCTGACTGCAGCAAAAACACATGATGGGTGCACACTTGGATGGCCTGGCAGGGGCCGGGGATGCTGCTGCTGCTGACTGCCTTCTCCCCATGGTGCATTTTTCCTGGCTCTTCTTCGGCCATGGGCTAATGCCCCCACTGCCCTTGTACACCACCAGGTCTAGCTCTACTGTGGTGACCAATTGGTACCAGTCACCAAGCCGGTTTAGGATCCCTTGGGCCAGACACAGGTGGAAGAGGTCACAGCCCAGGCCCTCTCAGAAGTACTGGGTCAAGAGCTGCTCTGGCCAGTGCCTCAGCCTCCCCACAATCCTCCTGAAGTCTCAAATGTACTCAAGCACAGATCTGGTCCCTTGCTTGACTTTTCAGACCTCCAGCTCCACTCATTGGGTTTTCATGGGATGCCTGAACTGAGCCATGAGGCCACAGAGAAACTCATTGGGGTCCGCCAGCTCAGGGGCACCTTCATAATGGAGGATGGTCACCCACTCTGCTGCCTCCCTTTTGAGATTAGCCACGACAACATCCACCCAGGCCACATCGTCAGGATAATCATCTCCGTGCCCATCTAGGTGGGTCCAGACTTCACTGAGGAAAAACGCCAGCTTTTCTGGGCTTCCATCAAATGTTGCCCTCAGTGGTTGGGGATGGAGGTGGCCTGGGAGGTGCCGGTACCATCTGAGGCCACTGCACCCATGCTTCGCGGTCTGGGTACATCCCTGGCTAGACTCCATACCTGTGCCTCAGCAGGGGTTGCCAACCCACTCCCCCAAGCTGAGGAGCAAGCACTGGTGGTGGGCTGCAGGCTCTGTCCTGTACTGAGTTCTGGCGGGGAAAGTAGCCCAGGCAGCGGGCTAACTGTCCCCCCCATCATCGCAGCTGATGCCCCGAGTGCTAGGGTGAAGGGATCGGCATCGACATCAGGGTCGGGTCTGAACCCACCCAGGGTCTGGGATCCAGCTGTGGGACTGACCCTCCTCCACAGACCTCCAGGCTGCTGAATTGCTGCCTCAGGTGCTCCACTGACTGGCTGCCGCACCTTGGCAGGTAGCACTCCCTGGGTGCCATTCCATCTGAGGGTTCACAATTTCACCACTCCAGCCCCTTGGTTCCTTCGGGCTTGGGGCAGTACAATCGGAACTCAGCTTCGACGGCTCTCCGCAACTCCTCTCTCCACCTCTCCAACTCAGGCCAGTTGAATGCCACCGCTCCCCCCATCCGCTCCGGGGTTGGCTCCCTCAACTCACTCCTTGGGTCGGGTCGAGGCTGGTGGGGTTACAAAGCTGCCTTCGGCTCCAGCCGGAGTTCCACTGATTGATCCCAAACCGGCTCCAGCCGGCTTCTCCATTTCAGGCATCTTCTCCTGAGTCTTCACCACCCCTCTGGAGGCTTCCAGCAGGGCGTAGGGGCTCAGGACCCCTCAATGGAATTTAATTTGGTTAGAGAGCTAGCTTAGTGTCAAGCTCCGGCTGAAAAGCCCAACTAAGAAAAACACCACAGCCATTGCATCCTCTAATGTAAAATGTCATGGTTCCGATAGATGAGACCAGAAAAAACAGAACTCCAAGGCAAAATGTTTCCTTAAAGAACATATTTATTGGCTACAAAGTATCGGCACAATCAAAAGTGAAACCAAGACTGAAATTCCCTCCCAAGTGTTACAAAGTTACAAAGTTGAACTTCCCACCCCAATAGTATGTCATAAAACACATTCCCCAATAAACTACTTTGGTGGGCTCTCTAACGGAAAGCTCAGCCCGCCAAAACCCAAGCAGCAATGACCTTGGTTCCCACAGAACAACTTGTTATGTCTACCCTTAAAAGCACACATCCCCCCTCGCAACTGTGGCAACCGAAAACGAAGTTGCAGCGTGGACATAAACTTCATTGAGCAATATCATACCGGTAGGATTAAAGTGAAAGCTAGCTCTGAAGAAATGGTGGGAACCAATTAATTAAAAGAATGAATCTTCTCCTCCCCACTCTGACAGTTAAGCTCACATTGTCCAATACATCTCCCAGTAGTTATTATGAGAAGAAACTTTAGTTTGCCCAAATAACTCTTCGGCTCTCACGATGATAAGAACACCTGTGCATCCAAAGTCCCCCCTCCCCGTCTCCCTCCCCGCTCTGTAGGCAAGCTAGAAACACACAGTGGTCCTAAAGGCAGTAGGTTTCATAGCTTGACAGTGGCATAGTACTGCTTCATGTATTTGGAGAATAACATTATCACATTAGCACCTTTGGACAGTTACTAGAAGTCTCAGAAAAGGTATTCAGCACAGGCCATACAAAGGCTGCTATATGTAATGCACACTGAGAAACTAAACATTCAGCATGAGATGCAAGGAGGTGAAAAGCAAGTAGGTAATTATTTTGGGGGTGAATTTGCTATCATAAATGGGACCCCCCCAGACTTTGAATTTAATGGTTGGTTTTTTTCATGGTTGTCCTATCTGCTACTCTGCAAATGACTTCAACAGCTTACTTTATTCAACCTATGGGGCTCTGCACTACCGTACTAGGGTTAACAAAGAGTACCTCGGGGTCTATGTTATGCAGTGTGCAGCACCTGGGAACATGAATGGAATGCCATGGTGGAGACTGACACATCTTGGAAGCGATTTCTGGTTGAGAAGAAGCTCCCAACTACTTTGAATCCACAAGATGCTTCTTTAGTGGTAGAACAAATGCTACATGTCTGTACTACAACCCAAAACCTGGGGAACAAATCTTATATTATAATTTCACCAGTTTATATCCCTTTGTGAACAAAAAACAAGGTGTACCCTATTGGATACCCACAAATCCTCTATCAAAACTTTGGCAACATAAAACAGTGTTTTGGACTTGCTAAAGTTAAAGTGTTAAATAACTAAAGGTATCACTCTTCTTTATGTACCTGGCAAAGTGTTCTTGATCATTCTCTTTAGGCCCCTACAAGGAGCAATTGATAAAATGCTGTGGGAGGAACAGGGTGGGTTTCATCATGGCCCCTCATGCCCTGAAAAAAAATCTCATGCTACACATTATCAAGCAGTGCATCGAATTTCAGCGACCACTTGCCATACATTTTATAGATTTCAAGAAGGCTTTTGATAGCATACATTGGGACTCCCTGTGAAACATCTGTAGAAGATAGGGAATCCCAGATCAATTTATTAACATTTTCAAAACTCTTGATCATAACAGTAGATGCTGGGTAAAGATCGATAGTGGAGCCACCAAAGTTTTCAACATTAGTACTGGTGTTAGACAGGGCTGCATTTTATCACCCTTTCTGTTTCTCCTCACCATAGACTTTGTTATGTGGAAAGCAATGAATGGGCCAAATGCTGGAATTCCCTGGAAGAATCATACAAGGCTCACAGACCTTGATTTTGCTGATGATGTTGCATTGTTGTCAGAAACTAGCCCCTCCTTGCAGGACATGACTACCAACTTAGACACTGAGGCTAGAAAAGTACGACTACATATTAGTGTAGATAAGGCCAATGTTATGTTGATTGGGAGTCACCCTCCTAACACATTAATCACAACTGGCCAACAACCAATAGAATATGTCCAACAGTTTACATACCATGGTAGCATCTTATCACAAGATGGCAGCATAGATGTAGATGTCAAACACAGAATTGATAAAGCCTCAGCAGTATTCCAGTGCTTACAACCTATTTGGTCAGCTCCAACAATAGATAAGAAGACCAAGTTACAGCTTTATAAGACAATTGTACCAACAGCAATCTACACCAGTGAAACATGGGCAACAACAGCACGCACAGCACAAAAGCTCAATGTGTTCCATCAATGTTGCCTATGGAGAATTCTGGGTGTCACTTGGCATGTCTGTGTCACCAATGATGAAATTTTGCGGTAGAGTGGATCCAGGAAGTTGCAGGCCATTGTGATGGGAAGTTGAATGCACCTAGCTGGTCATATTCTTCGCTTGCCAGAACATTGATACCAAAAAAACACTGTACGATGGGAGCCACCAGAGAGAAAGTGTAGGCAGGGTATACCATGCAAAACCTGGTGTCAGATGTTAAAAGATGACTTACAGACAGTGGAAATCAAATGGGAAGATGCCAAAGATGCTGCTGCAGATAGGATTCATATGATGATGATGATGAAAGGTAAAGTGTACCCACCAAGGAACCACTATTTCCCAGTCGTTCCCCGTAAATCAGGGAGCATATTAATGTTTAGTCTAGTGAGGGCTAATGAACAACCATGGATGACATATGAGGTTCACAAGATGTTGAAAGCACGGAATGTGGCTTTTAAACTCAGCGATATGCTGGCACTTAGGACAGCCAGAGTTAATTTGAAAAGGTGCTTTTTCAAGAGGTAACTGGTAAAATGGGAGTTATCAGAACCCTACACCACCGAGCTGAAGGCCTACCTACCAGCAAAAATGGGAAAGAAAAAGAACTAAAACATTGACTTTTGATATTGGTGTTTTAGTATAGTCAATACTATAAATGCTTCAAGGAGGAACTACTACAGCCACAAAAGGACATAATGAATGATATACTTCAGGAGGGAAGTGTTGAAAGAAAAATCTTCATCAGGGTCCAGTCCAAGCTGGAAATAAACAAAATGGAGACTGCTTTAGAAAGAAGGTTGTAGTTTATTGAAGAGTAGAGCCAGACAGAAATGTGGCTCTGGGAAAGCTGACCACATGTAGCTGGGAGTGGTGGGTTTTTATACCTTCTTGGGCTTTTGTGTTTGGAGTTGTTCCTATGGCATGAACTTTGACCTGAGGTTCAGTGTGCCCTTCTGGTATTCTGATGGTGGTGGGTTAATCCTATTATGTCCTATGTCCTGTGACTTGTAAGGCCATCTGGTCCTGGAGCTTTACCTGGTTTCATTTTTTTAATAGCTTCTAATATTTCAAAGGCCATTATTGGGTCATTCATAAGTTGCCTCTGAGTTTGTGATAGCTTAGTGTAAGGTATTTAGCTGGCAGCAGGAATCTGAGTCTCTCAAACAGCCAAACAGAAACTCAGATGGAGGCTTCAGGAGCAGGGAAAACAACTTTTTATTCGGCTGAACAAAACAGCTAGGTGGTTAACCTCCCAGCACATAGGCAGCAGCGTACAAGGGAAGAGCCACAAAAGAGCCGCGAAATTCAAAAGGGGACACAGAGGTGTGTTGATTGGCTCCAAGAGATAAGACAGTCATCAGTTCACCTAAGCGTCATTTGCTTCATTTGCATACAGGTACGTGACTCTCTTTGTTAAAGTTAAATGGTGTTTTTCCTTTGTAAGTGTGGCTCCTAAACGTGAGATGGCACTAGCCTGAAATTGGTTTAATTTTCCCTTCATTAGGTAACCTTTGTCTTAAAAGATATTCACCTATTTTAGACATATCTAACTCCTGTTTTTTATACAGGTTAGAGTAAAAATTATGAAAAGTCTTTTTAACAAGTTCATTGTCTGTTATTACCTTATCACCTTCACAAATATTCTCAATCATTCTCTTTTCCCTTTCCTTCCTTAATTTATATGCCAACCATCTCCCCGGTTTATTTGCAAACTCAAAGTGTTTTTGTTTCGCATACTTCAATTTTGTTTCTATTTCTTGAACTGTTAACATGGACAATTGTTGCCATAACAGTTTGATTTGATGTGAAATTTTAGCATCCGTAGGTGTCTTTTGCAACTCGATTTCTGTCTAACTTCATCCAATATCTTTTGTGTCTTTTCCTGATATATCTTCTTCTCTAAACGGTTATACTGTATAAAATAACCCCTCATAACAGCTTTACTTGCATCCCACACAGTCATTAAGGCTGTTCCTCTACCTAAATTGTTATCAAAATACTTTTTTAATTTCTTTTTACAATCTTTTGCGATCACCTCCTTTTGCAAAATAGCTTCATTTAATCTCCATCTATAGCTCAAACTCTTTCCTCTAAGTACCAAAATAACTGGGTTATGATCAGAGAAAGATTTAGGTAAAATGTCAACTTTTAAGATTTTATTTGTAAGATTTTTAGAAATCCATATCATAACAATCCTTGAAAAAGATTTATGTCTTTCTGAAAAAAAAGTATAATCTCTAGTGGAACCATTTTTATGTCTCCACAAGTCTATTAGTAATAAGTTATCCATCATCCTTGGTAATTTACCCTGTGAGTGTTTAATCTCCTTAATAGATAATCTATCCAAAGCTGGTAAAGTCACTCCATTCCAATCCCCTAACATAAACCAATTTTCATATAAAAAGGATATTAACTGGTCCATAAGATATTCAAAAGATTTACTTTTATCATCATTTAGCCTGTATAGGCCCACTATTATTGATTTTATTCCATTAAATTCCATTTCCACTACTACAAATCTACCTTGATCATTGTTATGATCTGGGGCTGGGCACGGAAGCGACACAGCCGAAAATAAGGGTTAACTCCCTTTTATTGCTCCAACTTTCCCCCAAAATTCCTACCATTCACTGCAAGACCAAGAGCAAGCTCTAAACACGCACACACACCTCCAATATTTCCTGGCTGCTAGAAGTCCAGGGGAGCAGCACAGTTCAGGAAGCTTGGTCACTGGGCATCCTTGCTGCATGGACTGCAGCACAACCCGGAGCAGAGTTGTGTCGCTGCAAAGTCAGGCAAGGCAAGGCAGCAATATGTCGGTAACAGCAAGTGTGGCTAGAAAAAATGCAATGCTTGTTCCCGACAAAAGCTCCTCCCCACGGTGTCTCTTTAAATCCTATTCCCCAGGTGAGCCTTGTGAAGAGGGGTGGGGCATCCTCCTTCCGAGTAGTCAGGTCACCCTGCACTGACTCTGCCTCCTCTCCATTCACCGTGCTCAGGGATTAGGCAGGGGAGGCAGTTGCTCATCTCCGGAGATCCATCACTCCTCTGCTCTATTGCCTGCACTTTCCATCTTCTACCCCCTCACTCGGTCATCCTGCCCCCTCTTTTCCTCTTTGGCAATGCTTCCAAGGCCTGAAGGACCCGGGACTGCCTCCTCCTCCTCCTCCTCTGGTTGTTCCTCCTGGCCCAGAGAGGCAGCACCATCTCCTTCCGTCAGCCCCAGCTCCATCTCCTCCTCAGACCCGAGCTCCAACAGGGCCATGACACTGTCTTCCCCAGCAGGGCCCCCTCCCCCGGGACCATGTGGACTAGGGCATTGTGGGAACTGGGCATGGAAGTCACAGACCAGGCAAGGGGCATGGACATCCGAGGCGTCCACCCATGTGAAGTCCTCTGGACCATAACCCTTCCATGCCACGAGGTACTGGTACTGGCCTCTCAACTGGGGGGAGTCCTGGATACTATCCACTTCGTACTCTGTCGTGCCCTGAGGAGCGATCGGTCCAGGCAGCAGTGGAGCCGGACGATGAGGATTCTCTGCCACGACCGGTACCAGCAATGACCAGTGAAACACTGGGTGGATCTGCATGATACGCAGCAGAGTCAGCCGAAAAGCCACCAGGTTGATCACCGCTTTGACCAGGAATGGTCCTAGGTAGCGGTGGTCAAGCTTCTTCAAAGGGCGAGCCATTGGCAGCTGCCGTGTAGAAAGCCAAACCCGATCTCCTACAGCAAGTGGTGGACCCTCTTGACGATGCCGGTCTGCAAACTTCTTGTAGTCCTCCTTGGCTCTCTCCAACTGGGTTCTCACGACCTGGTGTACAGCGTGCAGCTCCTGGAGGAACGTGTCCACTGCCAGTACCGGAGAGTTCGATGGGGCCAATGGGAAGAGCCGCAGGTGGAACCTGTAGCTTGCAAAGAATGGGGACGCTCAGGTGGATGCGTGCTGAGAGTTATTGTAGGCGAAGTCCGTCAACACCAAGACCTCCACCCAATTGTCCTGCTGTTGATTGCTGAAGCACTGGAAGTACTTATTCACGATGGTGTTCATCCTCAGTTTCTGGATGATGGATGGACGACAGGCATGCCTGGACCTGCAGTTCCACTAGTAGCATCTGCCAGAAGAGTGCTGTGAACTGCATGCCTCGGTCAGACACTACCCATTCGGGGAGCCCATGTAGCTGGAATACATGCTCGATGAACAGCTGGGACATCATCCGCATGGTGGCAAGACCTGCACATGGGATGAAGTGGACCATCTTGGTCAACATGTCCACAACTACTAGTATCGTGGTGGCACCCTTCGATGGAGGCAAATCTGTGATGAAATCCAATGAGACTGCCCCCCATGGTCTTTCCAGTGTGGGTAGAGGCTGCAGCAGTCCAGGGGGGTGCACCGGTGGTATATTTGGCCTGCCGACACTGCACACACAATGCCACATACCTCGACACATCATGCCGGAGTCACGGCCACCAGAACATGCATGACACTAAGTGCAATGTATTAAAGACCTGAAGTGTTCTGCCGCCAGGCTATCATGGCATTGACGCAGGACAATGCCACGGAGGGGTCCCCCAGAAACATAGAGACAGTCGCAAAAGTGTAACAGGTCCTCAATGTACGTCCATGAGGTTTCAGTCCTTCCATTGCCGGCCAACTCACGACGACGAGCCTCCACAAATGGATCCTGCCGTTGTGTCTCCCAAATCCTGGACTGTAGATCCACAGGCTCCTTGGTAGCCATGAACCATTCCAGAGGGATCACCGTCCTGGGTGGTATTTTGTCCTCATTCAGGGTGAACTCGGGCTTATGGGACAGCCCGCTAGGAATGTACGTCACCCTGAAGTCAAACCGGGCAAAGAACGACCACCGCACCTGTCACTGGTTCAGCGTCCTGGTGGTCCTTAGATGCTCCAGGTTTCGATGGTCAGTTTGGACCTTGACTTGATGGCAGGCTCCCTCCAAGTGGTGTCACCATGTCTCGAAGGCGACTTTGACTGCCAACAGCTCCTTGTCCCAGATCATGTAATTCCTTCCTGCCGCCAACAGCTTCCTGGAATAGTAGGCACACAGGAACAAGGTACCATGAGGAGTGTAGGCCTGGAGGAGCATAGCCCCGATGGCTACATCCAATGCATCCGTCTCCACTACAAATGGTCACAATGGATCAGTATGCTTGAGAATGGGATTGGAGGTGAAGGCAGCCTTGATGGCTTCGAAGGCCACTTGCTCCTCCACACCCCATTGAAACTTCACCCCTTTCTTGAGTAAAGTGCACAAGGGGGCCATCAGGGTGGCAAAACAGGGAACGAAGGTCTGATTGTAGTTGGTGAACCCCAACAGACATTGCATGTCCTTCACCCACTGCAGGGGCTGCCATTGCTGCAGCAAATCCACTTTCTCCCAGTCCATATCCACCCCCTCTGGAGAGATGCAGTGGCCCAAGAAGGCAATGGTGGTCTGTGTGAACTGGCACTTCTCCCTCTTGGTGAAGAGGTGGTTCACTCGAAGGTGCTGCAAAACCTGCCAGACATGGTCCCAGTGCTTCTGTGGGGAGGACGAGTAGATGAGGATGTCGTTCAAGTAGATGACCATGAAGTGATCCAGCAGATCCCGGAAGACATTGTACATGAAATGCATGAACACACTGGGTGCTTTGGTCAATCCGAGTGGCATGACAGTGTATTCAAAGTGACCATAGCATGTCTGGAAGGCCATCTTCCACTTGTCCCCGGGTCAAACACAGACAAGGTTATAGGCTCCCCACAAGTCCAACTTGGTAAAGATCTTGGCCTGGTGGACCGCTCGAGTTCAGGGATGAGCAGGAGCGGGTACTGATTCCCTACTATGATTGCATTGAGCTTGCGATAGTCACAGCACAGTCTGAACTCCCCCGACTTCTTCTTAACGAAAAGTACCGACACAGCTAATGGGGAGGTCGAAGCCTGGATGAACCCCTTCCAGAGATTCTTATCAATGAAATCCCGCAAGGCCACCAACTCCGGTTCCGAGAGTGAGTAAATCCAGCCAACCGGCAGCTTAGCATCGGGCACAAGCTCAATTGGGCAATCATAGGGTCAGTGCGGAGGTAACCGATCCACCTCAATCTCCCCGAACACATTGGCATAGTCTGCCAACTCTGCCGGTAAGTCCAAGTCCAACCCCTCTGGCTACACCGCTGTTGTGGCTCCGTCTTGTGAGCCCCTCTTATCGGAGGAAGACGGCTCCGAACATGAAGGAGAGGAGATGGCCAGGCCTCCCTCTCCAGGACCCTCCTCTCTGGCAATGCCTCAGGTGTCTCCCGACGGAGAAGAGATTGACCAGGAGCTGGGTGTTTCTGAGATTGGCCAGGAGCCAGGTGTTTCGGATAGTGATGAAGATACGTTGTGGCTGGATCCACGCCAGCGTAGGCACGACAAGCGTGCGCAGCAGAAAAGGAGGCGTGCCAGAGATTAAGCTGAGTCACTGGACCACACCCCACAGGCTATAAAAGGGAGGTGGTGGCCATTTGGACTCTGTGACGGACAAAGCTAAATCTCTGGTGAAGTAGTTTGCTGTGGATTGAATTTCAAACTGTGTGTATTGTTTTTTGTTTCTGTGTTCTCTGAGTAAAAGTTCTTGGCCGGCAGCTACGGAGCTGCTGCCAAGTTTCTTATCTGTGGCGTGGAGTGTGGAGAAGTTATTTAACCCTCGGCTGGCTGTTTGGGTGTGTGTGTCAGACGGGGACAGAACATCTTGTCCATCACCCGAACATAATCCATCGTTAACCCACGATGGACCAACAGCTGCAGCAGCAGGTACAGCAGCTGATAGATGCCAATCAGCTCCTACAGCAGCAAGTGGCCCAGTTAAATGCTCAACTTGCTTTGGGAAATGCTCCTGCAGCTCTTCCCCCCCCTCCTCCTCCTCCCCGTTTGAGATGCCCAGTGAACGTGCCAGATAGATTTTCTGGGCAGATGGAGCTGTTCCCGGCCTTCATGGGACAATGCCAACTCTTTATGGCGATGAGACCAGAGGATTTTCCAGATGATCGGGCTCGGGTGGCATTCGTGATTAGCTTCCTTTCTGGCTCTGTCGCCCGATGGGCCACGCCCCTGTTGTTGCAAAACAGCCCATTACTCTTGGACTATCAGGGCTTTTTGCAACACCTGCGCGTGATGTATGAGGACCCCCTGCGCGTTCAGACGGCAGCGAGGTGCATCAAGGACCTCCGCCAAGGAAATCGCACCCTGCAGGACTATATCGCTGAGTTCCGACTTCTAGGCCAGGACTCGGCTTGGAATGAGGCGGCGCTGATGGATGCCTTCCAGGACGGCCTCTCAGACGATCTGCAGCACGAACTGGTTTGGATGGAGGTGCCTCAGACCCTCGACGCCCTGGTGATCCAATGCCTGCACATCGACGCCCGTCTTCAACGGCGATGGCCTCGTCGGCCCCTTCCGGAACCACCGACAGCTTCGGCACCCCCGCGTTTCGCACCGACAGTACCCCGGACCACGCCACGCTTTGTGGCCACAGCTGAGGAGCCCATGGAGCTCGGAGCAGGTAGACCTCAACTGACGACCCAGGAGCGGATGCGAAGACGCCAAGGGGGATTGTGCCTCTATTGCGGTGAGGCTGGACATTTTGCCGCCTCGTGTCCCAGGAAGCGGAGTGGGGCGCTCAAGCCTGTTCCGGAATCTCAGCGCGACCAACCGGGAAACGGGCCAGGCCTGGCCTAGGGGAAACCCTGGGCCAGGCACGTAGCCATGCCCCACCGGAGTCGGCGACTGTGGACTGTGAGCCCCCTCGGCACCTGATTCTGGACACCCGGGTGTTGTTGGCCAATCGGTCAGAGGGGCTTCAGGCACATGCGCTGGTGGACTCCGGGGCCACGATGAACTTCATGGACCAGGCCTTTGTGGCCCTTTTTAAGGTTCCCTTGGTTCCGGTGGACCCTCCGTTGAGGGTCGAGACAATCGATGGGCGGGAACTCGTGGCAGGGCCCATCAAATTTGCTACCCAGCCCTTGCGCCTCGCCATTGGGAACCACGAGGAGGCAATCCAGTTCTATGTGACGGCGGACGTGCATTTTCCATTGGTCCTGGGGATGGCCTGGCTTCGGGCCCACGATCCTCAGGTGGCATGGTCAAGAAACGCCATCTCGTTCCCGAGCCTGCAGTGTGTCGACCATCTCCGCCACACCTGTGCCGGCCAGGACGTCTCCACCCCGGCCGTCTCCTTGCCTCCTGAGCTGACGCCCTTCGCCGATGTGTTCAGCGAAAAGGAGGCGGACCGATTACCCCCGCATCGACCCTACGACTGCCCAGTGGACCTGCTGGCCAATGCGCCACTGCCCGCGGGCCGCCTGTATTCCATGTCAGAGCCCGAATTGGCTGCCCTACGGGACTTTCTGGACAAGAACCTGGCCCGAGGGTTCATCCGGCCTTCGTCCTCCCCGCTCTTGGCCCCGGTCCTCTTTGTGAAGAAAAAGACGGGGGACTTATGCCTGTGCTGTGATTACCGGTGCTTGAATGCCATCACAGTGCGGAATCGCTACCCCCTGCCGCTCATTCCGGAGCTGATGGAGAGGTTGCGGGAGGCCTCGATCTTCACCAAGCTCGATCTCTGAGGGGCCTACAATCTGGTGTGCGTGAGAGAGGGGGACGAGTGGAAGACGGCGTTTGGCACCCGATACGGCCACTTTGAGTACACCGTCATGCCGTTCGGGTTGACCAACGCCCCCGCGGTCTTCCAGCACCTGATGAATGACGTGTTTCGGGACATGTTGGACCGGTTTGTGGTGATCTACCTGGACGATATTTTGATCTATTCCCAGACCCAGGAGAGCCACCTCCAGCATGTCCGCCAGGTCCTGCAGCGCCTGCGGGAGAACCAACTCTATGCGAAGTTGGGGAAATGTTACTTCTTCCAGACTTCCATAGAGTTCCTCGGGCACATCATCACCCCCGAGGGCATCGCGATGGACCTACGCAAGGTGGAGGCCTTGCGCAGTTGGGAACCCCCACGTCGAGTGAAAGACGTCCAGCATCTGCTGGGGTTCGCCAACTATTACCGGACCTCCATCCCGGCCTTCGCCACCCTGACTGTCAAGCCCCACGGGGCTTGCCATTCGCTGGGGGGGGGAAACCGCAACGCCCGCAGCAGCCGAGCGCCGCCGCAGCCACCCAGCGGCTGAACGCCGCCGCAGCCGCCCGGCTCTCCTCCGGCATCGTTCCAGCCAGCAGGTACAGCCCACCCCCCTCCTCTCGCTTCTCCGCGCCGCCGCCTACCTTGCTCGAGCCGCAGAGACCTCAGGCAGCGTTGCCCAGCACGAGGGCGAGGCGGGGAGCGTGCAGAGGCCTGCCGTTGGCCGCGAACCCGCCGGGAACCCAGAAGCCAGCGGACGGAAGCCGCAGAGGGCCAGGGAAGACCGCGGACGTTGGGGAAGGGGCCAGCAAAGACTGCTGCCTGCACAACCGGCAAGGCCGGGAGGACACAGAGCGAGGCTGCAACAGCGAAGGGACTAACCAGGACAATGGCAGGTTGCAGCAGCCAAGCGGCCGGCGGGACAACACGCCCTACAGGACTATTCCCAGGGAGGGGCCGGACTCCGGAGGCGTTTATAGGTTTCAGGCGGATGTTGGCTTGCTGCTGGGGGCGGGGTGAAGGGGTGTGGCACCTTGATATACAGCACTGGGAGCAAGCCACTCCCAGTGCTGACTTTGTTTTGGCTGGGAAATAAACCACCCTGCTTTCACCACGTTCCTGCGTTCCTGTCGTCTTTCTCTCCTCGGGACGCCGACGGACGGAGAGTGATAGTAAGTCAGCACTCCACCCTATCTAACCGCCCCATAGCTATTCTCCTTGTTTCGAGGGAATGGCGGAAGGCAAGCAAGACGCTCCTCAGGTAATGGAGGACGTCTTGACTGGAGCTGGAGACCCGACGCCCGCCATTGAGAGCCTAGAGGTGCAGCCGGCGGTCCGACCCAAGGTGACTCGGGCCACACCCCCTGCGGTCTCCCAGGAGGGCGCGGCCTCCGGGACCACGGGGGAGTGGTGGCAGAGCCCCGCTTTGGCACACGTGGGGGTAGAACGGGCACGAACCCCCAAAACTAGGTCGCCTCTCCTGGAATGGAGAGAGAGACGTGTCTCCGGCGACGAGGAAGGGGACTGGAGTTATTCCACCGCGCCCGGCGAGTACATGATGGATGTGCTCCGAGAACGGTTCGGCGAGGCCGGATACCAGGGTCCATCCTCATGGCAACGGGTGACCGGGTCATCGGACCGTTCGGAGTCAACTCGTTTCCGGCTGAGCAGTCCGTGGCTTCGGTTGCCACCGGCTGCTACCGCTCCAGCAGCCGAGGGCCCAGCTCCGCAACCCCAACCAGCATGGTCAGGCGGGTCAGAGGTTAGGGGCGCATGGGAGGCGCCATCAAGAAGAACACCAGGGGCCCAGGGACCTGGCCCCGGGACTCAACCCCTGTCCATCCCCCCTACCGTGGCGCAGGGTGTGGTTCAGCCAGCAGGCCCATGGGGTCCGGGGTTCGCTTGGGGCCCACCACCCATTCCCATCACCTTCGATGGCAACCCTGACCAGCTGGCTATGTTTATGAGCCACGTGATTAGCCACCTGGACCGGTACGCTCACCTGTACCCCGTCCCAGTGGGCGATGGTGGTTGCAGTCACCGCAGGGTTGCAAGGGGAAGCGGCAGCTTGGGCCGCTGACCTGTACAGCGACCATGCCCAGGAGCTGGGCCATGCAGGGTTGTTCCTCGAAGCCCTGCATGCCCGGTTTGAGGACACGGCCCGTCTGCAACGGGCAGAAGCGGAGATCTTGGCGCTGAAGCAGCGGGGCCGGTCCGCGGCAGACTATGTTCGGGACTTCCGGCGGTTGGCGAGCCGGTTAAGTTTCCTATGGCCGGAGCGGTTGGTGCACCATTTCCGGGCGGGCCTGGATCAGGACTTACGCCAGGCCTGCGTGTACCGGGGAGTGCCCAACCGACTTCGTGACTGGTGCAGAGTGGCAGTGGAATTGGACACAGGGTTGAGAGAGTGCCACAAAGGGGGGGGGAGTAACTGGCCGGACTCAACGACCCTTGATCAGGTCAAGAGAGGGTGGGCAGCCAGCCAGCACAGCTAAACTCCCGGTCCCGACTGGTGCGGCCTCCTTCCGCTGCTTCCGGTGCAACCAGCCGGGTCATCGAGCAGCTGAATGCCCAACCCCCCCCCCTCGGGGCCCCACAGCTACCGGACGAGGCACACCAACTCTGAAAAAAGGACCTGAGAGATCGAGAGCGGCCAAGCAATCGACCCCAGCATCGCAACGAGCAACCCCGGTAGAGGAGGACGCCACAGCAACGGCGAGGTATCAGGCGGCTCCTGATGACAGCGAGGACGACACCGCAAACGATCCCATGGTGAGTGAGCCAGTAAGCCCCTTTGTGCTGCCCATTGTCCTAACCAGCCCAAAGACTGGGATACGAAAGGAATGCCGGGCCCTTATAGATACCGGATGTACACGGTGTCTTATTAGTAAGACAGTAGCACGGGATTGCGGCCTTAGGTTGCACCGACTACCCCAACCCGTTCGGTTTGAGCAAGTGGACGGATCCCTCTTGGGGGGGGGCGGCTACCCATGCTACAGAGCCAGTCCGCCTGGAATTGGGTGGGCATTGGGAAACCCTCCGCTTCATAGTCGCCCCAGCTATGACAGAGGTGGTGATCCTCGGACTGGCTTGGCTAGACAAGTGGGGTCCGACCATATGGTGGGAGGGGGGTTACCGTAAGCTTCGGCTTGCGGTGGGCCCCCAGCCACCAAGAGTAAGACACGAGGAGCAGGTCCCGGGATGTACGGCTGCTGGTCCGCCACAGGGATGTGAGGCCGTGGCACAGGCACAGGGGGAGGAGCAGGGGCCCTTCCAGGCAGTGTACAGCGACCTGGCCGCTGTGTTCAGCGAGAGGGAGTGCGACCAGCTACCTCCCCACCGCTCGACCGACTGTGCGATCGAGCTCCTACCGGGGGCCAAGTTGCCGAAGCCCCGGATGTATGCCATGGCACCCAAAGAGCTCAAGGAACTACGACGGTACATTGATCAGAACCTGGCGAGGGGGTTCATCCAGCCCGCCCGGTCCCGGGTCGCTTCGCCTGTCCTGTTCAAAGAGAAGAAGGACGGATCCCTCCGCCTATGTGTCGACTTTCGGGGTCTCAATGCGGTTTGTGTCGAGCACCTATACCCCCTGCCCTTAATGAAAGATCTGCTGGCCCAGCTTGGTAAGGGGCGTGTCTTCACCAAGTTGGACCTTCGGGAGGCGTACTACAGAGTACGAATCCGGCATGGGGACGAATGGAAGACGGCGTTCAACTGTCCACTTGGTAGCTTCCAGTTCTGCGTAATGCCCTTTGGATTGCAGGGAGCCCCGGCGGTCTTCATGCAACTAATCAACCAAGTGTTGCACGAGCACCTTTACTGCGGGGTGCTCGTCTACCTTGATGACATTTTGATTTACACCACAACCCTGGAAGAACACGTCAGCCTGGTACGTCGAGTCTTACGGAAGCTGCTTGACGCTAACTTGTACGTAAAACTTTCTAAGTGCGAGTTCCACCGATCCCAATTGGACTACCTGGGGTACCGCATTTCAGGGGATGGCGTGGAAATGGACCCACGGAAGGTCGAGGCAGTGTTGGAGTGGCAGGCTCCCAGGACGCGTCGTCAGTTACAAAGCTTCCTGGGATTTGCCAATTTTTACCGTCAGTTTATTCCGTCCTTCGCTGCCGTTGTCCATCCCCTAACGGACCTGTTACGTACCAAACATCTGACTGGCAAGCCGAAACCCGGTCAGCCATTGCCCTGGACCCTGGTGTGCCAAAGGGCTTTTGAGGACCTTAAAGCCCTCTTCGCCAAAGAGCCGGTGTTACTCCATCCACAGCCTGATGCCCCTTTCGTGGTCCAGGCTGACGCCAGTGACGTAGCCGTCGGAGCGGTACTCCTCCAACGGAACAGTCACGGAGCCCTACAACCCTGTGCCTATACGTCTCGCAAGTTCACAACTGAAAGGGCATGGGCGATCTGGGAGAAGGAGGCGTTCGTCGTTCGGTGGGCACTGGCGACGTGGAGGCACCTGTTGGAGGGGGCGGCCTTACCGTTCGAGGTATGGACTGACCATAAAAACCTCGAGGCGTTGCAAGCACCACGACGCCTGTCCCCCAAGCACGTAAGGTGGGCCCAGTACTTTGCCCGTTTTCGGTTCACCCTGAAGTATGTGCCTGGGGGAAAGAATTTCCTGGCGGACGCTCTGTCACGTATGCCGCAGTACCATAGCAAAAGGGAGGAGGTGGTACAGGCCATCATGCCGCCCTATAGCCAAGGGGTCGCGCGGCTCAACCCCAGTCCAGTGGGGGCTTGCACGTTACCAGGCTTGCAGGAAGCCACTCGGGCTGACGTCTGGCTCCGGGACCACCCGAGCCTTTTGACACAGAGGGAGGGGGTAGCATGGAAAGGCGACAAGGTTTACGTTCCTGAGGTGCTACGGAACACTGTCCTCAAACGATGCCATGATGCCAAGCAGGCAGGACACTTCGGGTTCCTAAAAACCTTACATCTTGTTCGACGACAGTTCTGGTGGCCCAGGATGAAGCCGGAGGTGGAAGCATACGTGAAAACATGTCACGTGTGTGCCACTGCAAAACCCCGTGTGGGAAAACCACTGGGTCTATTGCAGAAGGTTGCCGACCCGCACCGTCCGTGGGAGGAGATCGCCATGGACTTTGTCGTCGAGCTACCAAACAGCCGTGGTCACACTGTGATCTGGACGGTCATCGACCTCTTTTCGAAGCAGGCCCATTTCGTCCCCTGCAAGGGCCTGCTTTCGGCGCAGCGGCTGGCGCGTCTCTTCCTTCAGCATGTATACCGTCTGCACGGAGCACCTCAGCGCATCATATCAGACCGGGGAGTGCAGTTCACCACACGGTTCTGGCGTGACTTTCTCCGGCTCCTTGGGACGTCCCAAGGCCTCAGTTCGGCGTACCATCCCAGCACCAACGGGGCGGCGGAATGAGCAAACGCTATGATAGAGCGTTATCTACGCAGCTACGTCACCTACCAGCAGGACGATTGGGTGGACCTCCTGCTGTTCGCTGAAGTGGCGTACAATAATACCGTGCATGGCAGCACAGGGTTTGCCCCCTTTCGGGTAGTGCACGGAGTGGACTTCGTTCCCATCCCCGAGTGGCCCCAGGAGACAGTCACTTCCCACTCCCCACCTACCTGGATCGCACGGGTAACGGAATTGTGGGGAAAGGTAAAAGATGCCCTAAGGCAGGCCGAGGCTGCGGTTAAAACGCAGGCCGACAAAAAGAGGGGGGAACACAGGCCCTTTCGGGTGGGGGACTGGATGTACCTGTCGACAAAATACCTCCAGTTGAGGGTACCCTGCAAGAAGCTGGGTCCCAAATACATAGGGCCGTTCCAGATAAAACGAGTACTTAACCCAGTGACCGTACGGCTGAGACTGCCCCCCTTGTTGGGGAAGGTACATCCCGTATTCCATGCAAGCCTACTGAAGCTAGCTGCTAAGGCCCCGTTGCAGTCCACGCCGGGACCGGTCAACGGGTCCCAGTACGAGGTACAAGAGGTACTCGACTCCCGGACTCACCGCGGAAGAGTGCAGTACCTCATCCGGTGGAAGGGGTATCCCCTCTCCGACGCTTCATGGGTTGGGGAAGGGGACGTCCATGCCCCCCGTCTGGTACGGGCATTCCACCACAAACACCCGGGGAGGCCAGGGGCCGTCACAAGTATGAGCGTAATCTCACCCAGGTCCCTTTCTCTTCCAGGAGGAGCCGTGGTAGAGGGGGCCGCATGTCAAGCCCCACGGGGCTTGCCATTCGCTGGGGGGGGGAACCGCAACGCCCGCAGCAGCCGAGCGCCGCCGCAGCCGCCCAGCAGCTGAACGTCGCCGCAGCCGCCCAGCTCTCCTCCGGCATCGTTCCAGCCAGCAGGTACGGCCCACCCCCCTCCTCTCGCTTCTCCGCGCCGCCGCCTACCTCGCTCGAGCTGCAGAGACCTCAGGCAGCGTTGCCCAGCACGAGGGCGAGGCGGGGAGCGTTCAGAGGCCTGCCGTTGGCCGCGAACCTGCCGGGAACCCAGAAGCCAGCGGACGGAAGCCGCGGAGGGCCAGGGAAGACCACGGACGTCGGGGGAGGGGCCAGCAAAGACTGCTGCCTGCACAACCGGCAAGGCCGGGAGGACACAGAGCGAGGCTGCAACAGCGAAGGGACTAACCAGGACAATGGCAGGTTGCAGCAGCCAAGCGGCCGGCGGGACAACACGCCCTACAGGACTATTCCCAGGGAGGGGAGGGGCCGGACTCCGGAGGCGTTTATAGGTTTCAGGCGGATGTTGGCTTGCTGCTGGGGGCGGGGTGAAGAGGTGTGGCACCTCGATATACAGCACTGGGAGCAAGCCACTCCCAGTGCTGACTTTGTTTTGGCTGGGAAATAAACCACCCTGCTTTCACCACGTTCCTGCGTTCCTGTCGTCTTTCTCTCCTCGGGACGCCGACGGACGGAGAGTGATAGTGGATGACTTGCTGCTGACCCAACTCCTTCGGAAGAAGGTCCCGTTCCAGTGGGGGCCCCCGCAGCAGCAGGTCTTTGAGGTCCTCAAGCAGGCCTTCATCACGGAGCCGGTCCTGAGGCATCCCAATCCACACCGTCCGTTTGTGGTCGAGACGGATGCGTCCAATGTGGCGATTGGAGCGGTACTGCTACAGGCCCCGGTGGATGGTGGCACTCTTTTTCCCTGCGCTTATTACTCCCGGAAACTCAATCCTTCCGAGCGCAACTACACCATCTGGGAAAAGCAGTTGCTGGCTATCAAGGCCGCGTTCGAGGCTTCGCGGCATCACCTCGAGGGGGCCCGACACCAGGTGGAGGTGCGGACGGACCATCGGAACCTAGAGCACCTCACCACGGCCAGGAAGTTGAACCAGCGGCAGATCCGGTGGTCGTTGTTTTTCGCCCGGTTCAACTTCCACGTCACGTATATTCCGAGCAACCTCAACCAGAGGGCGGACGCGCTATCCCGCAAGCCGGAATACTTCTGCCCCAAGGACTCCCTTCCCCCACGGACGGTGCTGCCAGCAGAATCCTTGGCCGCAGTTCAGGAACCGGCGGACCTGCGGGCTCTGGTGCTGGAAGCGCAGCGCCGTGATAACTGGTCACAGCAACGGAAAGCGGAAGTCGGCCCAGCGTCCCCATGGACCTTGGAGGAAGGCTTGCTGAAACACCGGGGCTGGCTGTACGTGCCAAGTTCGCTCCGAGCCCTCGTCATGAACCAGTGCCATGACAACCCCGCGGCGGGGCATTTCGGCCTCTTTAAGACATTACACTTGGTGACGCGGACTTTTTGGTGGCCTCGGGTACGGCATGACGTGCACGTGTACGTGACGTCCTGTGCGACGTGCCGACAGGCCAAACCCACGTCCGGCCCACTGCCTGGACTCCTCCAGCCGCTGCCGACACCGGAGAGACCGTGGGGTGCCATCTCCATGGACTTCCTAACAGATCTACCACTGTCCGCCACATTCACGACCGTCCTTGTGGTGGTGGACATGCTCACCAAGATGGCCCATTTCATCCCGTGCCGCGGACTGGCATCGGCCCGCACCACGGCCCGTCTGTTCCTGCAGCACATCTTTCGCCTCCATGGCCTGCCGGACAGGGTGGTGTCAGACCGCGGAGCCCAGTTCACGGCCCGCTTCTGGAAAAGCCTCATGGCCGCGCTGGAGGTGCAGGTGTGCCTGTCATCGTCGCACCATCCGGAGACTGACGGGGGCACGGAGAAGGTCATCAGCATCCTGGAGCAGTATCTCCGCTGTTTCCTCAACCAGCAGCAGGACAACTGGGCTGAGTACCTTCCCCTGGCGGAGTTCGCCTTCAACAGCTCCCAACACACCTCCCCCCAGATGACCCCGTTCCATGCCAACGTCGGCTACCATCCACGGCTTTTCCCATTGTCAATCTCAGATTCCCCTGTTCCCGAGACCCAGGACTTCCTCTCGGAGCTGCAGGCGGTGCAGCAACTGGTGCGGCGGGAGCTGATCCAGGCGAAAGAGGACTATAAACGGGTCGCTGACCACTCCCGACGGGCAACGCCACCGCTGGCAGTCGGAGATCGGGTGTGGCTGTCCACGAAACACCTCCCTACAGACCGGCCGGTGAAGAAACTGGACCATCATTTTATCGGTCCCTTCCCCGTCAAGGCAGTCATCAGCCCGGTGGCCTACCGGTTGACTCTACCACGCTCCATGCGGATCCACCCCATTTTCCATTGGTCCCTCCTGGTCCCTGAGGCCCCAGCGAGCCATCTCCAACGCCTGACGACGCCTGCCCCCCCCAGCCGCAGCCGATGAGGATGACACCTCGACGTACGAGGTGGACAGTATCCGGGACTCCCGTTGGCTGAAGGGGCGCTTCCAATACCTCATCGCCTGGAAGGGATATGGCCCCGAGGAGTTCAGCTGGGTGGACGCTTCTTCCGTTCAGGCCCCTGACCTGGTACAGGCCTTTCACGATCGGTTCCCGTCCCGACCACATCCCGACCGGCAGACCCGGGGGAAGGGCCCTGCGGTGGGGATAGTGTTGTGGCTCCGTCTTGTGAGCTCCTCTTATTGGAGGAAGACGTCTCCGAACATGAAGGAGAGGAGATGGCCAGGCCTCCCTCTCCAGGACCCTCCTCTCTGGCAATGCCTCAGGTGTCTCCTGACGAAGAGATTGACCAGGAGCCGGGTGTTTCTGAGATTGGCCAGGAGCCAGGTGTTTCGGATAGTGATGAAGATACGTTGTGGCTGGATCCATGCCAGCGTAGGCACGACAAGTGTGCGCAGCAGAAAAGGAGGCGTGCCAGAGATTAAGCTGAGTCACTGGACCACACCCCACAGGCTATAAAAGGGAGGTGGTGGCCATTTGGACTCTGTGACGGACAAAGCTAAATCTCTGGCGAAGTAGTTTGCTGTGGATTGAATTTCAAACTGTGTGTATTGTTTTTTGTTTCTGTGTTCTCTGAGTAAAAGTTCTTGGCCGGCAGCTACGGAGCTGCTGCCAAGTTTCTTATCTGTGGCGTGGAGTGTGGAGAAGTTATTTAACCCTCGGCTGGCTGTTTGGGTGTGTGTGTCAGACGGGGACAGAACAACCGCCTGCGCAGGTATGCAGGTGATGATTGGCACATTTCGGGCTGGTGAACTGCACTGTTGCAGATGACCAAATGACCTGTGGATCATGGGCCTGCAACCATTCCAACCCAAGCACCAACGGGAAGTGGGGCACCGCCACCACATAGAATGCCAGTTCCTCCACATGTGCCCCAATACACATGCGGAGGGGTTACTGACTGCTGCGGAATGGATCAATGTGCAACAAAGTCTGAATCCATAAAATTGGCCATGGCCCCCGAGTCCACCATGGCCTGAACCTCCATGTCTCCCTGACCCAGCAAGGACACAATCACTGTGAGAACGAGGTGCTGTGTTGGAGTTGGTCGTGGTGGCTAGGGGTGGTCCACCTCCGAATGAGCCCGGCCTACAAAGCCATCTAGGCCAGGCCGTGCCTGTTTCCCACCATCGATTTGGTTGTCTTTGCAGGGCATTTGGCTGCCATATGGCCCTGTCCGCTGCAATACAAAGACTTTCGCAGCACCGTCAGTCTTTCTCGGCTTGGGTCAGGCAGCTCCCAACTGCATGGGCTCTTCCGGTGCCAGTACTGGCGCCGTCAGCATCTTGGTGGGTGCCAGCGAGGCCTCCGTCCATCTTCGTGCCTGTCACTGCTGGAGCCGTGCGTCAAAGCGCAAGCATAAGTGCATGAGTTCCTGAAGTGTGGGTGGGCAATCGGTGCAGGCCAGCTCATCCAGCAGTTTGGAGGAGAGGCCTTCCTGGAACTGGTCCATTAAAGAGGCCTCGTTCCACTGAAAGTCCTGGCTGACCACCCAGAAGTCGCTAATGTAGTCCGCGACCGGCCATCGCCCATGCCACAACTCTCTCAGGCGCTGGTTCACCATCTAGGCCTTGACGGGGTCCTCAAACATACCGTATTTTTCGCTCTATAAGACGCACTTTTCCCCCCCCAAAAGATGGGGGAAAATGTCTGTGCGTCTTATGGAGCGAATGCCGCCTCCCACCGCGCCGCTCCGCGTCCCGTGCCTCCGTGTTTCAAGCCTCTGTGGCACAGAACTGCTGACGTTATGCTTGGGCGGAAGACGTTTTCTTTTACAGATGGGGCGGGTGGGCCTGACATTCGCGCGCAGGTAGGACCCCGCCCACCGAGCCACCGCTTCCCCATCGCCCTCCACGCCAGCCGGCTCCGTCTCCAGACCTCCCAGCTGACGGGCGCAGGTCCGGGGCTCACCAGCTGACGGGCGCAGGAGGTAGGCTCCGCCGCGGCCTCCCAGCCGCTTGCTTCTTCGGCTGGAGCGACTGCAAGGGCTTGCATGGTCCCCAAGGGCCGCTGATGCGCTCCCCGCCGCCGGCGACCAT
>NW_015390968.1:75285-99022 GCF_001527695.2 Protobothrops mucrosquamatus | reverse complement strand
TTTACACATAGACCTCATTGTAACTTTCCATCTCAAGGAGGAAATAACAAACCTTCTGGTTAGCGATTTGCTAGACACAGACACAGATAACATTTATTTGTACTTCGTACGTGTTCCAACTGCCAGGGCAGTCTGCACGTAAATACACAAAGTCAAAATACTAATTAAACATGAAGTAGCTTTGGTTAATCTCCACATCACTCGGTCATCCTTCACCCTCTCTTCCTCTCTGCCGACCCTTCCAAGGCCCGAGGGACCCGGGACTGCCTTGTTCTCCTCTGGTCGTTCCTCCTAGCCCAGAGAGGCAGCGCCATCTCCCTCCATCAGCCCCAGCTCAGCTCCATCTCCTCCTCCTCCTCAGACCTGAGCTCTGACAGGGCCATGACAATCATCTGCTAAAAGTAACTTAGATTTAAGTTGGGGTTTTATTTATAAAACAACTCCATTAATCTTTTTTAAACCAGCAGATATAAATTCCTCCCCTAAGTATTTCTTATCTTGTTTCTTGATATGTGTTTCTTGAAGGCAAATTATATCAGCATTGAGTTTCTTCAGATAATGAAATAGTTTTTTATGTTTAGATGGGGCATTTGCCCCATTAATATTCCATGTAATAGCCTTAATCTCCATCTTTACATGAAGTAGCAGGTTCCTGTACAGATATCTCAGCCCTATCTTCTTCTTCAGTACCACCTTTTTGAGGTTGTTCTACCTCAAGTTTCTTGTCTACATCCAGTTCCTCAGCTGAGTCTGAAATTAGTTTGTGTCTAAGCAGAAAGTCCTTGGCATTTTCTATGGAACTCAATCTAAATCTTTGCTCTTGATAGGTATCATTCCTTCAAGTTTATCCCAACAAAAAGGGATCTTTCTCTTCTTCAAGATATCAGTAAGGAAGGTATAAGCTTTCCTTTTTCTCAGAATTCTCAATGGAATTTCCTTCAACACAATTATATCCACATTTTCCATTCTCAATTTGAATTTAAAATGGCAATCCAAGACATAACATCTTATTGTTCTTCTTACAAAGTAGACTAAAACATCCCTTGGTAATTTTCTCATAGTTGCTAATCTGGAGTTTACTCTGTAAAGTCTTATTTTTCTTTTTCAGTGGCATTGTGGTGGACTGGGATTTTATAATCTCATTTTTCATAGTTTCCTGGGCTTCTTGAGGTGTTTTCCCCTTTAAGATTTTCATCCATGGAATCCTTCCCAGGTTCTGTCTAAGTCTGTTGAAATCAGCTCTCTTAAAATCAAAGACACTAGTTTGATTTTGTTCTATTGCTTATGTCTGCATTATATTGAATTCCAATATGACATGGTCACTCTTCCCCAAAGTTCTCACAACTTCAACCCACTCTATCATTTCATCTGTGTTAGTAAGAATTAATTCCAGTATAGCTGACGCTCTAGTTCCCTCCGCTACCATTTGGATGACAAAGTTGTGAGCTAGGCTTGTCAGGAACCTGTCTGTTCTCCCACTTAATGCAGAGTTTGTTTCCCAGTTGATGTCAGGGTAGTTAAAGTCCCC
Source organism: Protobothrops mucrosquamatus (assembly GCF_001527695.2). NCBI lineage: Eukaryota > Metazoa > Chordata > Lepidosauria > Squamata > Viperidae > Protobothrops > Protobothrops mucrosquamatus. The sequence continues at coordinate 97,494 of NW_015390968.1, read as the reverse complement.
TGAGACTTCCGGTTTGCCGCACGGCCGACATGGGCGCTCGGAAGACGACTCTCGTCTTCCCCGTCCAGTTTCGCATCGCTGGGGGACCCTGAAAAGGGTCGAAAGTCACCCCGTAGAGGCGACCAGCAAGGAGGGGCCCTTGCTGGATCACGGGAGAGTGGCAACTCTCGCGCTAGAGCCGGCGAATCCCTCCAAACCAGCGGACGAAAGACCGACCATAGAGATATGGTCCGTCACAAGACTGCAGACAGTCGAAGTCACACCTACTATCTGGCAACTCTAAAGCAGCGTGGAAAAGTCTGGGTGAGATCTACCTCTCTTACATCCTAATTACTTACTTACCTGCATAAGCTGCTAAAGTACTTTTCCCCTGTGGTGAGGGAAGGGAGATTTTAGCCCTCCCTCCAGAAACAGCGGCGATTGACTACCCAGGGGAGCTTAAAACATTGAAAAAATACTGGGATCCTAATTGGAACTCTACTTCCCAAAATTGGTGGATTACAAGATTTGTAACTTTCTATTCTTTATTTTTCTCTGATTTTTATTCTCTAGTTTACTGATGTTCTGGATTTTTTTCTTTTAAAATCAAAGAAAAAAACTGAAAAAATCAAAATAACTCTGGGGTGACATCTGGTGGCTAAACATGAGATTACAACCTGTTACTGCCTAAGAGAGACTTGTTGACAGCTTAGAAAATAGATAAGATATAAACAACCTTGAAACACCAGCTGCAAGAAACTCAGCTCTGCTCTTCACTTAGTGGACTTTCTGACTGTAAGCTTTTAGTTTAATATACTACAATGGAAGAAGAACAGGAATGGACTTTTCCTACAGAGGAAGAACAGGAACAAACTCTTTGTATGTTAAAAGCGATTGTCCAAACTCTTCTTACAACTGGTGATGAAATAAGAAATGGCAGGAAAAAACAAGAAAGCAGCCTGGATATGCAAACTCAAATTATGACTTCAAATAAAGAATCATCTATACAGAATTCTACAGAGAAAGTGGAACAATCAAATGCTATGGTAGAATCTTCCGGTGGTGACAGGCTGCATCGCATGGCGGCTTTTTTTAGCCGCCCGTCCGGGAGCGCGTCAAAGCCTGAAGAGACAGCGTTCCTCAGCTGTCTCTCGGCTCGGAACCTCGTCCCTCGGGCGAAGAGGGGGGGGTGAGTTTGTCCAGATAGGGCTAGAGCTTCCTTTCGTCCCGGTTTTGTCTTAATCCGGGGTGGAAGATGTTAGCTCGCCCGGAGCCTGGACGTTCTCCGCGCCCCGAGACGCCTTCGCTCCTTTCTATTAGGAGCGAAGCCAGATGCAGCTCCCACCTCTGCGCTTGAAGGTATTTGATTTAAAATTATAAGCAGACAGAACCAAGCAGGAGTTTGGCAACATAATGGTCTTTTTTTGTGACTTTGACTCTGAAAATTATTAACATCTTTTTTTATTTTTTGATGATTTAAAGTGAGAGAAAATGGCCGCGGATCTGCCGTTTCTCTGGATTACTTTTGCTTTTTACTTTTACTCTTGTCTGGCTATCAATAAGATAGAGATACATTGTTGCTTCTCCGGTTCTGGAAAGTTTTAACCGCAATGAATTCATGATGACTACTGATTGGTGACATTAATATTGTTACTCTTTTTGATGATACTTAAAGAAATTTGAAGAATGGTTTTAAAATGGCTCCGGAACTGAGGGGAAAAAAAAAGTGAGAAAGTAATTTTTTTGTTTTTTCTTTTTGATGCTGACTGAGATTTACTGAAAATGCCTTTATCTTTGATTATAAATGATGTACAAGATGCTGTGATGCAAGTAGTCAAGCAATATAGTGTGGAAATTAAAGATATCTGGATGAAGAGATTGGAAGAAATGGTGGCACTTATCCTCCAGAGGTTTATAACAGAGGTTGAAGAAGATGTGATGGAAATACTTCAGAATGATATGCAAAATCGTGGAGATTTGGAAATCGATAAGTTTGAGAAGCTGAGAAAGGAAGTGGTAATAGACTTGGTTATGGTTTTGGTGTATTTCCCTGGTGAAATTTTGGGGAAAAAGCGTTTATATGGAATTAATCTATGGGTCTTGCATCGGAGAAAACCAGCTGAAGATGTTGCTGCTTGGGTTTTTGGAAGAAGTTTACAGGCTTACTACTTGCAAAAATTTCGGACACGTTACAAACTATAAAAGGCAGAAGGCGTAAAAGGCTGAAGGCTTATTGACTTTGACTGATTTTGTATCAATGAAGTGAGAAAGAATGAAAAATTGGGAAGAAATGTAAGATGGAGAGTTGGGAATAAGGAATGCTTTTGAAGCTTATGTTTTTAAACTTTTGGATTAGTAAAATGTTTGTTGGAATTCAAGATGAAATCTTTTGATTAAGGATATATATAAATATAATTGTACTATTTTAAAGGATTTAAATAAGAAAACTAAGACATTGGATGATTTATGTCATATATGTATGCAATTATATTATCTTAAAGAATTTAAAATTTGCATTTATTGGGATTAAGGCGTAAAAGGTTGAAGTCTTATTGATTTTGACTGATTTTGTATTGATGATGTGAAAAAGAATGAAAAATTGGGAAGAAATGTAAGATGGAGAGTTGGGAATAAGGAATGTTTTTGAAGCTTATGCTTTTAATTTTTTGGATTAGTAAAATGTTTGTTGGAATTTAAGATGATTAAGGATATATATAAACATAATTGTATTATTTTAAAATAAGATATTAGATGATTAATGTCATATATGTATGCAATTATATTATTTTAAAGAATTTAAAACTTGTATTTACTGGGATTAAGATATTTGAATGATTATAAGAGAAATGGTAGAGTTTAATTTTTAGATGTTTAATTTGGGGAAGATGTTTTGAGTTTTGGAGTTAAAATAGACTATAATTTTTGGTTTTTTTGTTTCTTTTTTATATTATTTGAGTTAAAGTTTTTTTTTTCTAATTGATTGCTTTATGAGGTGTTGAATCCTGTATTAGTTCTGGGAAGTCGGGGAGGGGAGGGGGTCAAGGAGAAATTATAAATTGATGTAGTTAATAATTATAGGTATATAATGGAATTGTATTAATAAGAGGATATTCCCGGCTGGTTCCCCAAACTGCACTCGATGTGGTGGTTAGAAGGCGGAAGGGATGTAGAACTGGTAGGAGGAAGGAGGAGAGGTTGTGGGGCTAGGGGGAGGAAAGAGAGGGTAAGTGGATAAGGGTGGAGGCAAGGCGGGGACTGCCGGGAGTATCCGGAAATATTTTGAGTAAGATTTTTTTTTCTTTTTGGTGTTTGTAGATGCATCATTTGTATTGCTTATTTAATCAAAATAATAAAAATTATATATAAAAAAAAATGCTATGGTAGAAGACTCAATTACTCAACAAATACAGATAATGAAAGATACAGAAAAGAAATTGATAATAGAGAAAAAGGAAAGGACTTTTCTTATAAATCAGAAGGAACCTGAAGATCAAAAAGAAAAACAGATGAAAGAGAAGATAAACACTTTGGGACAACCAAGTCGAGATGGAAAAACAAGGAGACGACCTGTTAGATCAGCTAGTCCTCTTAAAAAAAGGCAATTGGATGGTCTTTTCAACATCAAACAATAGCCACAACAACACAAGGAGATCTGCTTGATGATTTAAAAGCAAAGACACGAAAGATGATTTGGCAAAGAAAGCAAGCTACAATAAGACTGAAAAGGACTGGGCTTTTGATTTACACATGAGATTTAAAATAGAATACACCCAAATAGATAAAACATGTATTCTGAATATAAGATATTGTATCGACTCGAGATAAAGAAAACTTTGGTTATGTAAAATTAAGAAGTATAATATTAAAATAAGAATATTATATTGTTTTATTAATTCGTTAAGGTAGATGGTAAGAATTTATATATAAGATGTGTATCTTAAACATTAGATTGTGTGAGGAAGTGATAAAGGAATTGTGGTTAATCAAAAATCTGGAAAAATAAATATTAAGTGTTAAATTTAAATATTAAGAGAAAACTAAAACGGGGGAAAGCTTATTAGGTCACTGACTGGCTAAAAGATTGAATGTTTAAAAACAATTAAGAATTGAATTCAAGATATTGTTATGAGTCAAGACAAAGAAAAATTTTGGTCAAGTAAAACTCAGAAGTAAAATACTAATAATTAAATTTATATATTGGTTTGTGGTATAAATGCTAATAGGTTAAAAAATTATTAGTCCCATATATGAGATAGGAGACATAAAGAGGAAAAAAAGAGGAAATACTAAGAGTGGAAATAAAGGATTAAATTTGAGATTTTAAGATACTGGAGAATTACTAGAAAAATAAGAACATTACTTCGTATTATTAATTCATTGACGCAGACGGTGAGAATCATGTATAGATCAGAGGTGTATCTGGAACTTTAAACTGTGGGGTAACCGTGATAGAAATTGGGGTCATTTAAAATTTGGAAATGAAAAAGATTAAATGTTAAACTTAAAATATTAATGGAAAATTAAAATTAATAAAAATTTATTAGGTCATTGACTGCCTGATGTAACCGAGTACCTTACTAAAATAATCAACCCCACGGATTATTACCCTTTTCTTCTCCTACATGTGGGGACCAATGACACAACAATGAATCTGAAAAAAATAACGAGATTACAAACAGCTAGGGAAGAAAGTTAAAGATTTAGGAGCACAAGTGGTGTTTTCATCTATACTTCCAACAAAAGGCCAACATCCAATGAGGGAGCAAATGATTTTAGAAACAAACCACTGGCATAAAAACTGGTATCATCAACAGAACCTCAGCTTCCTAGATCATAGTCTGCATTACCTACATGAAGAACTACTGGCAAGGGATGGACTACACCTCACAAGAACTGGAAAGAATATATTCGAAAAATGACTGGCTCATCTATCAAAAGGGCTTTAAACTAAAATTGAGGGGGGAGGGCAGCCAATCTTCACAACCTTTAGAACGGGGGTCACCAACCTTTTTGGATTGGCAGCCCAGTGGGAGAGGGAGGGGCAGGTGCCTTACGTGCCCATGCACAAATGTGAATGTGGCCACATGTGCGCGCATGCGTACAAACAGGCTGCAACCATGCGCACCATGCAAATGGGGCTGCGAGCATGCGTGTGAGGCTCTCAGTGACGGTGCCTGTGCGAGGCTTGTGCCGTGGCCTGCAGTGATGCCACCCCGGCACGAGGCTCGCACAGCTGTCCCCGCGCGAGGATCACACCACAGCCCGCAACAATGCCACCCCGGGGAAAGGTTCGCGCTGCCGCTCTGACACGAGGTTCATGCTGCCACCCCACGTGAGGATTGCGCTGCAGCCCGCAGTGATGCCACCCCAGCACAAGGCTCAAGCCGCCGCCCCCGCGCGATGATTGCACCACAGCCCACAGCAATTCTGCCCTGATGCAAAGCTCGTGCCGCCCTCCCCACACAAGGATCACACCGCAGCCTGAAGTGATCCTGCCCCAGCATGAGGCTCGCGCCGCCACCTCTGTGCGAGGATTTTGTCGCCGCCTGCGCAAGGTTTGTGGCAACACCGTCTGCGTGATACTAGCGGCACTGCCACTGCCCACACAACACTCACAGCAACGATGGCACAAGGGGGGGTGAGCACACGCACACGTGCATGCACTGCCCAGCTACTCATGCGGCCTGGCGGCCAAGAGGCCACAGCCCGGTAGTTGGCCGCAGCCCATAGGTTGGGGATCTCTGCTTTAGAACCTAATTCCAAGCAAAAACCACTAGATAACCAATCACATAAGGAGGTAGGGAGTAAAGAGAAAGAAGAAATAAAAAAAGAAAAACATAATGAAATAGAGAGTGATGGAAAGGATGGAAATCCCAGTTACAAAGTAGGAGATATAAAAAACATACCCAAGGCCCATAAAGGACTCAAATGCCTAGAAACTAATGCTCAAAGTTTAGGGAACAAACAGAGTGAACTTGAAGTATTAGTACATGAAGGCAGATATGATATAGTTGCCATTACTGAAACTTGGTGGGATGAAACTCATGACTGGAATGTACTGATGGAAGGATACAAATTATTCAAAAGAAACAGACCTAACAAAAGAGGAGGTGGAGTTGCATTATATATAAAAGATCACTACATCTCTACAGAAATGCACAAAACCAAGGATGAAAAACTCCTTAGAATCCATATGGGTCAATATAAAAGAAAAAAGAATGACATTGCTATAGGCGTATACTTCAGGCCACTCAACCAAGCAGAAGAAATAGATGAACTCTTTGCTAATCAGTTAACAAATGTATGTGTCAAGCTTTAAAGAAATCTTATTCTGCTTCAGCCATTGTTATTTCTTAGCTTGCCAACATATGCAGGTGGGAGGAGGGATGATTGGAATGTGTGTGGAATGTTCAGCCTGGGAAGCAAGGTCATTCAAGATTGTTACTAAGAAACTAAGGATTTTTCTCATAACAACTGTCTGGTGCTTAATTGGGGAATGTGACTTGCACTGTTAGGGAAAGGGGAGTTTCTATACTTTTAATTTGCTGTTCTGGCACCAAAAGGCCAGAGCTGTTTTTCTATTCATCAGTGCTCGTATGCTGTGCTCAATAAAGTTTTTGCATTAGAGATTGGAATGTCTCAGCTGTGCTTACTTGGTTGGGATCATCAGCGGGGACCTTGACAGTATGTAGGAAACATACCACAGTAGTAATGGGAGATTTTAACTACCCTGATATCAACTGGGGGACAAACTCTGCAGCAAGTGGGAGATCAAACAGATTCCTAACCAACCTAGCCAACAACTTTGTCATCCAAAAAGTAGAGGAGGGAACTAGAGGAAAAGCTATACTGGACCTAATTCTTACTAATAGAGAAGAAGTGATAGAGGGAGTTGAAGTTGCCAGAATTTGGGGCAAGAGTGACCACGTCATATTGGAATTCAATATAACGCAAACACAAGCAATAGAACATAATCCAGCCAGTGTCTTAAATTTTAAAAGAGCTGATTTTAACAAACTCAGAGCCTAGGAAAGATTCCATGGATGAAAATCCTAAAGGGGAAAACAACTCAAGAAGTGTGGGAAACTCTGAAAAATGTGATCATAAAAGACCAGTCCAGCACAATACCACTGAAAAAGAAAAACAAATCCAAGAAGGAATCAGCATGGCTGCACAAAGATCTCTGATAAACTGAAAGACAAAAAGGACAAGTACAAAAAATGGAAAGAGGGACACATAACTAAGGCACAATATCAGCAGATAGCCCAAATCTGCAAAGATGAAGTCAGGAAAGCAAAGGCTCAGAATGAACAAAGACTTGCAACAAAAATCAAAGACATTAATATTTTGAAAGAAACGTTTTTTTACTAACAAGAAAAAAGTGAAGGAAACAGTCAGTCCACTAAAGAAAGAAGATGGCAAGGAGGTAACAGGCAGTAGAAAGCAGAGCTGCTTAACTCATTCTTTGCATCAGTCTTCATGCAAAAAGAAACTATAGCCCAACCTATCAAACACACAACCGTAAAAGACAGACTAGAAATAAAAATTAAAGTAAGCAAGAAAATGGTAAGAGAACACCTGTTTGATCTTGATGAATATAAATCACCTGGACCTGATGTATTATATCCCAGAGTTCTGAAGGAGCTGGCAGATGTTATCTCAAAACCATTGTACCATATCTTTAAAAAATCCTGGAGCACCGGGAAACTACCGGAGGATTGGAAAAGAGCTGATGTGGTTCCCATCTTCAAAACAAAAACAAAAAAACACCAGGGGGGGAACCAGACCCAGGAAACTACAGACCAATCAGCCTGACATCAATACCTGGGAAGATACTGGAAAAGATAATCAAAAAACAGATTTGTGAACATCTAGAAACAAATAAAGTTATAACTAGAAGCCAGCACAGGTTTGTTAAAACAGTTCATGCCAAACCAATTTTATTCTATTCTTTTTTTCTCATCCAATTTCCTGGAAGGTTTCTTGATTGATTTTTTGCACTAGGACAGGAGTGTCAAACTCGCAACATCATGTGACGTGTTGCGACGCATCACAACTTTTTTTCCATTGCCGGCAATGGGGTGGGCCGGCAGTTTGACACCCCTCCACTAGGAGATGTCACATTAGGCATAACTTTTTTTCTTTCTGTTCAGTCATGTAGAACTTCCAGAGGCTGCCTGGACAAGTCCCTGCAGTTTTGTTGGTGAGGTTTTTCAGAAGTGGTTTGCCATTGCCTCCTTTCTAGGGCTGAGAGAAAGTGATTGGCTCAAGGTCACCCTAGCTGGCTTTGTGCCCAGGTTGGGACTAGAACTTGTTGAAAGAAAAATCTTCATCAGGGTCTAGTCCAAGCCAGGAATAAACAAAATGGAGACTGCTTTAGAAAGAAGGTTGGAGTTTATTGAAGAGGAGAGCCAGGCAGAAGTATGGCTCTGGGAAAGCTGACCACATGTAGTATGGAGTGGTGGGTTTTTATACCTTCTTGGGCTTTTGTGTTTGGAGTTGTTCTTCCTGTTCCTGTGGCATGAACTTTGACCTGAGCTTTTGAGCATGTCCTTTTGGTATTTTGATGGTGGTGGGTTAATCCTATTAGGTCCTGCTTCTCTGTGGCTGTGGCTTACTTCCTGTGTTGGATTTCTTGGGTGAGGGGTTGCTGGTTCTAATTCTATCACTCTGCTATTGTTAGCTATCAGTTTTGCTGCAAGAGATTTCAAAATATTTTGTCTTGAATGGGCTTTTGCCTGGTAGTATTTGCTCATGAATGGGGCCTGAGTCCTTCTGAATGGGATTATCAAATCTGCATTTCTACAGACCTGGCCTCTGCCTGGGGCTATTAAGAAAACTGGGCCTGCTTTTCTGCCTTTAAAATCCTTTGGGCAAATATCATATTCTGCCTTTTTAATATCCCAAAATATTTCTTTCTCTGGGGGTGGGGTGCTGTCCTACAAACTCATGGTCTCTCAGTTTCTAGCCTGATACCTTAACCAGTACACCAGTCACTAAATTGTTTAGCCGTTATACAGATTTATAAACAGGTGACTCAGTTAATTTACTTCGGATGTACCTACATTCTTAACTTGTATTGCTGTCTTGTACAGTATTGTTGTTATGACAAGTTTTATTCCTGTTTTTCCTTAGGTTACCCTAGGTTCTTTTCCTGTTTATTTCCTACTGTGGGAAGTTACCCCCCAAAATATTTTTGGGAATATTAAAAGGCAGAATATTATATTTCCCCAAAGGATTTTAAAGGCAGAAACCAACACCCCCACAAGTCTTTCTGCCCCAAACAGAAACCAGGTCTACAGAAATGCAGATGTGATAATCTTGTCAGAAAGATTGGAGCCAGGAAGCTGGGATTAGAAAGATAAAGATCCCTAGAATCAACAATCCCTCACACCAAAAAATCCAACACTCATCAGCCATCAACCCCAGGGAAGCAGGATATGACCTTTGGGACATAATAGGATTAATCCACCACCATCAGAATACCAGAAAAGCACACTCAGACTCAGGTCAAAGTTCATGTCACAGGAACAACTCCAAACAAAAGCCCAAGAAGGTATAAAAACCCACCACTCCATACTACATGTGGTCAGCTTTCCCAGAGCCATACTTCTGCCTGGCTCTCCTCTTCAGTAAACTCCAACCTTCTTTCTAAAGCAGTCTCCATTTTGTTTATTCCTGGCTTGGACTAGACCCTGATTAAGATTTTTCTTTCAACACTACGTTACTTATACCTTTCAGATATTTTTAGTTTTATTGCTTCATTACTAATCCCATAATTTTTGTATATCGCCCGTTATGCATACTTCACACTGCAATTCAATACGCATCGCTATTTCATTGTAGGTTTTCATGTCTGACTTAGAACTTGGTGTTCGTTCTGTACTTTTGCTAGAGCAAGAAAAGGAGGCGGGAGGAATATGGGCGGAACCTCGTGGCGGAATTACCCAATCAGAAAAAGACTGCGCGCTAGATAGACTACTTTGTATTAGTCACTGTCTGAGAAGGAGAAAGGGTCTGTCTTACGTCTGTAGCACGGGAGGGAGGTTTGGAAAAAGTGGAAGGTTTCTTGATGCGGCCCTAGAGGGTTGTGTTTGTTTCTATGAGCTGCTTGTGAGGGAAGGAGAAGGTTGAGGTGGTAGGACTTGGACGCGACAATGGCGGCACTAGCGGTCTCCTTTCGGAGGTGGTTACAGGCCTTCCTTGCAAGTTTTCGCTGTTCGGCTACTTCGACAATGACAACTGTAGTCGGGTTGCTTCTTTTCCTTCTGCCTGAAGCAGCAACGGGTGAGTCGCATATAATATTTACAACACACTAGGCTGTAGCAACTGGGCCCGTCCAGTCTGTTACCCTTTGAGGAACATGGCGCTTCTGCAGCCGTTCAGGACTAAGAACGCTGGGGAATAGAGTGTTACGAGATGATTGAAAGAGCCTGCGGCTTTCATGAACAAGGAGGCGCAACAGCAGCGGATTGGACAATGGCTGCTCAAACCAATTTAGCGCGACTTCCTTTAACCATAATTGCAGCGGGTGGAGTAATATAGTCGGAGGACTTACTCGCTCTATCATAGAGGTTAATTCCAATTTCTGCCCGAAGCAGGCAAGCAAACAAAAGGCTACCCATAGACCGTCTCTGTTTCCTTTGAAAATGAGTCCCATAAAAATTAAAACTAGAGTACTTCCCTTTTTTAGAGCATGAATGTAATGCGCAATGTATCATATCAGTGTTTTGTGTTTGTGCATTTCAACGTGGAACATTGCCGTTCGTAGAAACTACATATTCATCTATAATGAATTCTGTGCATGAAAGGGGAGCCCCGAATTCCTCCCTGTATCTTCCCCTTCTCTCAGTCTTACAGTATAGAGCAGATGGTATTAATATAGATGTATACCTCGTATAGAGGTATTCTAGTTCAACCTGCTGCTCAAGCAGGAGACCCTATACCAGGGGTCCCCAGCCTGTGGGCCATAGACCACAAGTAGGCTGTGAGAGGTTTGCAACCGGGCCGCGGAAATGGCCGGTGCGCACGCACATCCTCACTTGCACGAGCAACGGGAAAGCACATGTGTGCATGCTCCATTTGCGTGAGTGGCAGGCGCGCAAATGGAGCTGCGCTCAGACGCATTTGCTGGCCACTCAAGCAAAACCAACCCCTTCCCCCCTCCGCATGTCCACAAAGCCAGAAAACTTCAGAAACTTTGCCCTATACCAGGGGTAGGCAACCTTGGCTCTTTTATGACTCGTGGACTTCAACTCCCAGAATTCCTGAGCCAGCATGGCTGGCTCAGGAATTCTGGGAGTTGAAGTCCACGAGTCATAAAAGAGCCAAGGTTGCCTACCCCTGCCCTATACCATTTCAGACAAATGGCTGTCCAATCTCTTTTTAAAAGCCTCCAGTGACGGAGCACCCACAACTTCTGAAGGCAAGCCGTTCCACTGATTTATTCTCACTGTCAGGAAGTTTCTCCATAGTTCTAGGTTGCTTCTGTCCTTGGTTAGTTTCCAACCATTGCTTAATAATAATAATAATAATAATAATAATAATAATAATAATAATAATAATAATAATAATAATAATAATAATAATAATGTTGGAAGGGACCTTGGAGGTCATCAAGTCCAACCCCCTGCTCAGGCAGGAAACCCTATACCATTTCGGACAAATGGCTGTCCAGTCTCTTCTTAAAAACTTCCAGTGTTGGAGCATTCACAGCTTCTGGAGGCAGGTTGTTCCATTGGTTAATTGTTCTGTCAGGAAGTTTCTCCTTAGTTTTAGGTTGCTTCTCTCTCTGGTTAGTTTCCATCCGTTGCTTCTTGTCCTGCCCTCAGGCGCTTTGGAAAATAGCTTGACTCCCTCTTCTTTGTGGCAGCCCCTGAGATATTGGAACACTGCTATCATGTCCCCCCTCGTCCTTCTCTTCATTAAACTAGACATACCCAATTCCAGCAACCGTTCCTTATATGTTTTAGCCTCCAGTCCCCTAATCATCTTTGTTGCTCTTCTCTGTACTCTTTCTAGAGTCTCAACATCTTTTTTACATCGTGGTGACCAAAACTGGATGCAGTATTCCAAGTGTGGCATTACCAAGGCATTATAAAGTGGTATTAACAGTTCACGTGATCTTGATTCTATCCCTCTGTTAATGCAGCCTAGCACTGTGTTGGCTTTTTTGGCAGCTGCAGCACACGGCTGGCTCATATTTAAATGATTGTCCACTAGGACTCTGAGATCCCTCTCACAGTTACTACTATTGAGCAAGGTACCCCCTATACTATACCTGTACGTTTGGTTTTTCTTGCCTAAATGTAGAACCTTACTTTTTTCAGCATTGAATTTCATTTTGTTAGATAGCGCCCAGTGTTCAAGTCTGTCCAGGTCCTCCTGTATCCTAAGCCTGTCTTCTGGAGTGTTGGCTATTCCTGCCAGCTTGGTGTCGTCTGCAAATTTGATGAGTTCCCCATCTATCCCCTCGTCCAAATCGTTGACGAAGATGTTGAAGAGCACTGGGCCCAGAACAGAGCCCTGGGGCACCCCACTACAAACTTCCCTCCATGTAGATGCGGTTCCATTGAGGACCACACGCTGAGTACGGCTGGTCACCCAGCTACGAATCCATCTGGTGGTGATGCTGTCTAACCCACATTTTTCTATCTTGTCTTGCCTTCTGGTGCTTTGGAAAATAGGATGACCCCCTCTTCTTTGTGGCACCCCCTCAAATATTGGAACGCTGCTAACATGTCACCCCAGTCCTTTTCACTAAACAAGACATACCCAATTCCTACAACTGTTCTTAATATGTTTTAGCCTCTAGCCCTGTAATGATCTTCGTTGCTTTTCTCTGTACTATTTCCAGAGTCTCAACATCTTTTTTTATATTGTGACCAAAACTGGATGCAGTATTCCAAAGGTCTTACCAAGGCCTTATAAAGCAGTACTAATACTTCACGTGATCTTGATTCTATCCCTCTGTTAATGCAGTCTAGGATTGCATTGGCTTTTTTGGTGGCTGTAGCATGCTGCTGGCTCATATTTGAGTGATTGTCCACTAGGGACTCCAAGATCCCTCTTGCAGTTACTGCTGTTGAGCCAAGTTGCACCTAATCTGTGCCTGTACGTTTGGTTTTTCTTGCCTAAGTGTAAAACCTTACTTTTCTCTACACTGATTTTCATTTGGTTAGATATGCCCCCGTGTTCAAGCCTGTCAAGATCTTTTTGGATCTTGAGCTTGTCTTCTGGGGTATTGGCTATTCCTGCCAGCTTGGTGTTGTCTATTCCCTTATCTAAATAGTTTATGAAGATATTGAAGAGTACTGGGTCTAAGACAGAACCTTGGGGTACCCCACTGCTTACTTCCCTCCATGTAGATGTAGTTCCATTAAGGACTACATGTTGAGTGCAGTTTGTCAGCCAGTTACGAATCCATCTGGTGATGATGCTGTCTATCCCACATTTTTCTAGCTTACCAAGAAGTAGATTGTGGTCTACTACTTTGTCAAATGCCTTACTGAAATCCAAGTATACTATGTCCACAGCATTTCGCTGTCTGTCTGATAGCTCACTAAATAAAATACCTAGGTTTGCACCTTGCAGGAAATAACTATGTTAAATTATGGCATGAGATTAAAAGAGATCTTTATCAAGATGAATATATTGTCCAAGATAAACTATTTTAAATGGCATCAATTTTTAAGCCAAATGCATAGGTACAAAATAGGTGGTACCTGGCTCAAAAGTAGTAACTGTGGGAAAGATCTAGGTGTCCTAGTGAACCACCACTTAATTATGAGCTAACAATGTGCTGCAGCTGCCAAAAAAACCCAATGCAGTCCTGGGCTGCATCAACAGAGGGATAACATGAAGATCACGAGAAGTGATAATGCTACTTTATACTGCACTAGTGAGGCCACACATGGAATACTGTGTAGAGTTCTGGTCACCACAATACAAAAAAGACACCGAGACCCTTGAAAGTGTGCAGAGAAGGTTAACAAAGATGATAAAGGGTTTGGAGGCTAAATCATATGATCAGGGCGCACATGATAACTGTCTTCCAGTACTTCAGGGGCTATCACAGAGAAGAGGGGGCTGACTTATTCTCCAAAGCACCAGAGGGCAGTACAAGAAGTAATAGATGGAAGCTTAACAAACAGAGATCCAACCTAGAAGTGAGAAGTTTTCTGACAGTGAAAACAATCAATGCAACAGCTTGCTTTCTGGTGTTGTGGGTGCTCCATAACTGGAGGTTTTCAAAAATAGACTGAACAACCATTTGATTGGGATGGTATAAGGCAGTGATGGCGAACCTTTTAGAGACCGAGTGCCCAAACTGCAACCCAAACCCCACTTATTTATCATGCCGGATGGGCGTGGCCCACTGGGTGGGTGTGGCTGGCACGGACGTGGCCTACTGGGTGGGCGTGGCCAGCTTGACGTCACTCGCATCAGGGGCACTTGTGCGGAGCTGGGCAGGACTGGGGCGGATCTGAGGGTCTCCGGCAGAGGGGGGATGGGACCAGGGTGAGCACCGGGTTATGGTCCACTGGAGGAGCCTCACTGATATTAAAGGGGGTGGGGGAAGACATGATATTAAAGGGGGTGGGGNAAAGGGGGTGGGGGAAAGAGATGATATTAAAGGGGGTGGGGGAAGACATATTAAAGGGGGTGGGGGAAGAGATAATATTGAAGCGGGTGGGGGAAGTTGTGTGTGTGAGACAGAGAGAGAGATCCCCTTTTTGTAAGTTTCCTTACTCTGTAACGCTTTCCTTTCCCCACACTTTTGCTTCCCTGCTGGCTCAATCTCTCTTTCTCTCTGCCGATCTGGGCGGCAGAAGCGTTTTCGAAGCCTCTGGAGCTCACATCCATGGCCGTGGGGCGATTTTACGGTGCTCTAGCGGCCTGATCCGGGCGTAGGAGGCCTGGAAAATGCTTCTGCCGCCCAGATCTAGGGCTGCAGAGCGATTTCGCTCTCTCCCCCACGGCCGATCTGGGCAGCAGAAGCGTTTTCCAAGCCTCTGGAGCTCGCATCCATGGCCGTGGGGTGATTTTACGGCACTCCAGCGGCCCGATCTGGGCGCCGGAGGCCTAGAAAATGCAGCGGGTGGGGGGGGAACGGCGGCAGCGCGATCTGTGCAGTGGGTGGGGGGAACGGTGGGGGCAGCGCGATTCGCACAGCGGGTGGGGGGCGGTAACACGCGATCCACGCGGCGGGGGGATCGGCAGCGGTGGCAGGGCGATCCGCGCGGCTGTTGGGGGGAAAGGCAGCGGCAGCAGGGTGATCCATGCGGCAGGTGGGGGATATCGTGCCCCCCTCATGGCCGATCCAGGTGACAGAGGCCTTTTCCAGGCCACTGGAGCCCGGATCGGGACGCTGGGGCGCCACAAAAATCGCTCCGGAGGCTTACCTGGACTCGTGCTGGCAGCTGCCTCCACCATCCAGCCCGGATCTGCCCAGCTCTTGCAGTTGCTCCCTGGCTCTCAGTGCAGAGAGAAAGAGAGTCGAGAGCGCAGGCGCATGTGGAGAGGTGGAAGGGAGCAGTCTGGCCCCACCTCCCTCCAGGGCGATGGCACGTGTGCCCACAGGGACGGTTCTGCGTGCCGCCTGTGGCACGTGTGCCATAGGTTCGCCACCACAGAGCTAGGTGGTCCACTGTTTCTTTAGCTTCTTTCAAGAGATGGCATTTGCTGTCTGTTGCTGTCTTCTCAATTCTGGCTTTGTATATATTTGTTATTAAGGCTTGGTCTTGTGCAGCCAGAATTAGTCCCTCTGTCTCTTTGTTCAACTTTCCTGCTCTAAACCATTGCCAGGTCTTGTTATTATCTGCTTTGCTGGCTTTATTTTTAATGTACTGGCCATGTAAGGCTTTGCCTTGCCATGTCATTTTATATTCTTTATTTGATCTTTCCTATAAGCCAGTTTGGTCTTTTTGGTATTCAGCAAGTCTTCATGGTGTACTAGCCTCAGTGTATCTTCTTCACTGTCCTTCAGATATTCTTCCAATGCCTTTTTTTCCTTTTTCAACTGTCTGGTGTAGTTGCAACATTCCACACTCACCTATGCTTCTTGGTAAATAGAATCAGTCAAGGTTGCTGTGTGTATCAAGGGCATGATTCATTGATATTTTTCTGGTCTTTCTATCCAAGGCTTCTACTTCAGGAGGAGTCGAGTCCACTATTCCAACTATATATCTAATGACTGTAATTGCCCAGGTGTTAATTGCCTTGATGGTATTTCTGCCACTGAGTTCTTTTTATTTTTGCTGTTTTCTACACTTTCTATTTTTCTTCTTCTTTTATTTAATTTTTTATTTTCTGTTCAAAATGTTAAAATACAGTATAAACTCCAAACAAGGAAAACAAAAAAGGTACAAAAACTAAGCAAAACTAAACAAGACACACACAAAAAATAGATGTGCATAAAAAGAAGAAAACAAGCATACACATAGATTGTCCCCTCTAGTTGAATACTGATAAATATATTTCAAGAATAAAAGATCCCCCCCTTGTGAAACAGGCCCACAGTTTATGAAGTTCTACAACTCTATTTACCCAACCCATTTGACCTGACATCTATCTAATTATATATAAAAAAGCATAGTTAACAGGTAAAGTCAACAACAAAGTTAAACTTCAAAGCCCTCTGTTAACAATTTATTGTTGTATTTCTAATCTACCATGAACCACCACAGTCATTGCCTCTGGTCTGTCCAGGAGCAAATATCCTCAATTGATTATTAATAAGACTTTTCCTTAAAATTTTAACCGAGATCTTTCCCAACAATTGGGTCTCATTTCCCAAAATCATAAGTCTCTGTTGTAGATATTTCTGCAGCATTTGTTGTTCAAAAACATCTCCAACAGGTTGAAACATGTCTCTTCACAATTGTTTTCCAGTTAGCTGTAATAAGTCCATTCCCCAATCTCCATCAATCTTAAAAAACTCCAGTTCATCACTCATCAGTTCTATCAACTCTGAGTCTTTAGAATCCATGCCCCTTTCAGCTTTCTCCCACAAGCCTGCAGTTTTCAGACCAGACTCCTCCTCCTTCAAATCTGCCACCAACAAATTAGATTCCAATGCATCCAATTGTAAGTCTGGTTTAGGTGCTGTTACTTGTATCTGAGTATCATCTTTGGGTTGATTTAAAATCGTTATTTTATCAAACTTTTTATCTAGATTTTCAATTTGAACTTGTAGGTTGAAAAGCATTTTTTTCCAAAGGCTTCCCAAAGGGCTTTTTCCTTAAGTTGATGCATTGTTTCCATTTTTAAAATCTATTTTTATTTTATTCAAAAAAGTTAAAATACAAAACACTAGATTTTGTTTTAAAAAACAAAGGAAAAAAAGAACATTTAAAAGAAAATAGTGTATTAAAAAAAGACTAACACATATACACATATTGTCCTCCCTAGCTGAATTCTGATTAATATATTACAACAATATTAGTTTCCCACCCCTTGCGAAACATGCCCAGAAAATTTTTAACTACTAAATGGCTAATTCTATTTACAAGTTGTTAACCTGTCATCTATATACTATATTAATAACAAAATAGTTAACAGGAAGAACAGTGTTAATGAAAAAAAGACAAGATTAAAATTCCAAAGCCCTCTGTTAACAAACTGTTATTATAATCAACTTGTAGAAAATTTACCACAGCTTCTTAACTATCCCAGATCATTCCAAAAATTAACCCTGATTGATCCTGGATCAAATATCCACATTTGTTTCTTAATACCATCTCTTTATCAATTGTTGTTTGATTAAATACAATAAGTCCAATCTTCAAAGCCAGTCTTATCTTCCCAAAAAGTCCAGATGAAATTGTTTCCCAGTTAAGTGTGATAAATCCATTTTCCAATCTCCTTCAATCCACTTAAAAAAGACCAATTTAGCACTTATCCACCCAGACAGTTTTCTGCTGTTATATAAAAATGCAGATTTGAACTTTAGGGAGGCGTATAGAGTCGACTCTATTATTTCTAGGTCTGGGTCCATGTTTCTTCCTGACGAATCTACTGCTTTGAAATCACATTCATTTTGTGGGTTTGAGTTATTTACAGTCACTTGCCTCTGAATGTTTTCCACGATCTTTGAGTTCATCAAACTTTTTAAAAAAGCTTTCAGCTAAGAACTGCATGTTGCCAAGCAGTCTTCTTGAATGTCAGCCTCCTTCTAATCTGATACGTTGTTGCTCAGTGTGATAGATAAGAAAGTCCTTCCAAGCAGAACAAGAAACAGACAAAAGAGTAGGAAAGATATTTTCTTGATATTTCAATCCAGAATTAAAAAGGATAATTTTTTGCAAACTGATAAAATACAAAATCCCTGTAGTAAATGTCCAATAAAAATCTAAATCAAATATAAACACTTTCACTATTGAGAGACACAGCCATGCTTCCTTAAGGAAGGACAGAAGTTAATGCAAACAACCAATTAGATCAAAGGAGAAAAGCAAAAAGAACAGATAAAAACCAGCAAGGGGTTGAAATAAATCGGCATTCAGCCAGCCAGTTAACTTTTAAAGATAGAAAACAAGACAAAACAAAAGCTTCGAAAGTGCCATTAAAATCCAGGCTTGCTTACAAGAACAGTCTGCTGATAGGAAAAGGTGGAAAAAAGACCAATGACTTTCCGGCTGCTCCCAGAGGGAACTGCCATCTTTAAGATTCCCCCTCCCGGGTGGGTCCACAACCATCCAAAAGCTGTCTTGGGTCATTCCTAAATGCCCCCATTCAGATCCAGGGAGCAAAACTGCCAAAGAGGCAGCTCTGGCAGCAAAAACAGCAGATCGTGGGCAGTAGAGAAAATTCTTCCTAGCCTCATTGTTTGCATTTTTGATGTAGTCCAAGACTCTCCTGTAACTGAGCTGTTACAACCAAGAATAAACAGTTCCTCTCAAGGACAGGGGAATTAGATGTACCATAACAAAATAACTGCAGAGAACATTGAGATAATATTTCCCACAATAAAAATGAATGGGAAAAAAAGGAAATTTCCATCAAAGGTTAAAAAACATAAGACCAGAGCTTTTAAAAATTAATAGAATGCAAGATCCCTGTAGTGAAAATCCGATGTAAATGTAAATCAAATCAGATCACTTTCACTACCCAGGAAATTGTTGTCGACTTCCATATGGAGAAAGCGAAAGTGATTCGCAACAGCAAAATAAAGCAGTAAAAAATGCAAAAAAATTACATTAAAATCCAGCAAGGGGTTAGAATAAATCAGCATTCAACCAGTCAATTGACATTTAAAGATAAGAATCAAAATGAGGAAAGAATTTTGTTAAGTCTGTATTGCAGTGTGGTGTTGCAGTCTGTTGCTTATATGTGCGAGTGTTCCAGTTTTAGTGGTACAAATAACAAGGACAATTCACATTCCAAGGTTCATGAGTTTTAGCTTTGGTCTGTGGGTGACAGGAAGTTATTGCAAACTGTCTGTGCAAGAATTATGATCCTGAATATGTGTCTACTGTATATCACATGTATTTAATGTTTGGAAATATTTTTGTTATGTAGTTTGTATTGTGTTAATACCACCAAATGTCAGTGCTAGACTAACAATCAAGCCCAGTGGAGGTTTGTAAAATATCCATTGTTAATTGTTAGCTATCAAACTGTATCATATGCTAGTTTCTGAAGCAATTTATTATATATCCTAATAGTACAAATAGTCCTCAGTTAATGACCACTCATTCAGCAACTGTTTGAAGTTGTTATTGCATTGAACAAGTAATACTTACAACTGGTCCTTGAAATTCCAGCTATCCAGCACCCCCATGGTCATGTGATTGTGATCCAGGGGTGTCAGCCTTATGAGGCAGACCAGACAGGAAACATGACCAGATGAGCTAATTCTACTTTACTGTAAAGCTACATTAACAGAATCTTACAAGTCTAAAAGTATATCTCTCCTGCCTTCTCCTTTATAACCCAAGAAACTAGGAAGGGTCTCTTCTGAGGCTCTTGCCCCACCCACTTTCCAGCTGTGGCCTCAGTTGCCTTTTATCTGATCATTCCCTTAGTTGCATTTCTTTGCCCTGTCTCCCAAGGTCATTCATATAAACCATTGCAGGAAGCTTAGCAACTGGCTTGCACTTAATGAAGTTTGCAGTGTCCCATTGTCATGGTTATCTGTGACCTTCCCTGCTGACTTCCCACAAGCCAAGTCAATGGGGAAGCCAGCAGGGAAGGTTTCTCCCAAGGAGCCCCACTATGGAGATTTCTGCACACAAGGATCTCTTCATGCTGTAGTGGCTGCTTGCACTGCAGCACCCCCTCCCTGCACACACCCACTTGCACTGCACATCCCCTCCACACACACCCTGCCTGGCTTCACTGTGTAGCACCCACCCACTGTCCTGCTTTTGAGCCGCCTAGGACTTGTGACTTCCTGCTGACTTCCCCATTGACTTGACTTTGGGAAACTGGCAAGAAGTCACAAGTCATAGTCATGTGAGATCCTCATTTAATGATGGCAATGGAGACTGCCAGGATTGCCGTGACTAAGCAATGCAGTCACGTGGCATTGCACTTTATGACCACATCACTTAGGGATGGAAATTCCAGACCCTATTACCATTGTTAAGCAAGGACTACCTATAAGAACAATTCAGCAGTCAGGTGGGAGGGTGAGTTAGTGTCATAGATGCTTTAATCTCGATTCCTGCCCAAAGCAGCGGATTGGACCTGATAGCCTAGATTTAAAATTAAGCTTGTTGTAACTGCGGAGCCCTTTGTGGCTTGGTGCCAGGTTATCTGAAAGACTGCATCACCCTACTGAAATTGATCTGACCATTGTGTCTGTGTTGGAGAAACATCTAATCATTCCCCATTTCTGTGAAATCAAAGGGGAACAAAGCTCATGCAGTTTTGGTGGTGATACTAGTCCTGTGGAATTGTGGCTAAATCAGCTCTTAACCTGGCCACATTAAAAAAAAAAAACTGTTCCAGAGAACATTTGGGTTATAATGTGTAAGGAATTAATGTATTTTTTATTTTTTTCCTTTTTGTCTTTTTATTATATTTGTAAGCCACTGAGAGTCAGTTCAGTTGTGGTGGGATAGCAACCAAATAAATAAATGCTCCCCTCCAGTCCTCCCTTCAGCTGTCCTTGAATACAGAAAGATCGCCTACCTGGAGAGACAATGCCCCTGTGACTCTGGACACATAGAAACAACAAAGCATACGCTTCTTCAGTACCTATACTACAGAGACACTTGTACTAGTTTTATCTCACTATTATTGCATAAATACTCAGGGTGCACTGGACAATTTTACAAGTCCCTACTGCTTTCAGATACCAACCCTGCTACAACATAAAATGTTACCAGGTTCTGCAAAGTAGCACTTAAAATCTGTCAGAAGATGATCTGTGCTATAAACCAGTTTTAAGGAGTACCTACTTCGTCATTCTAGAGTGCTCTGTATTGTGATATATCTAATTTGCCATGTTCTACTATACCCATCTACTGCTCCTACCCTCCTTTTAGACTTTTTCAGATTTTTATTTTTATATTTATTAGATTTTTGTATGTATATATTTTATTTTGATCTATTTTTATGCTTTTAATCTTTTGTACCCTACCTTCCTTGTGCTGGTCTTTGACTGTAACAAAGATTTGATTTGTGATTTAAAGTGAGAGAAAATGGCTGCGGACTTGCCGTTTCTCTGGAATACTTTCGTTTGTTTTTTCTTTACTTTCACTTTTTTTTTGGCTACTGACTGGAAAGAGATACATTGTTACTTCTCCGGCTCTGGAAAGTTTTAGCTGCAATGAATTTGTGGTGTATACTGGCTGGTGATATTAATACTGCTATCCTTTTG
This sequence comes from Protobothrops mucrosquamatus, assembly GCF_001527695.2. Classification (NCBI taxonomy): domain Eukaryota; kingdom Metazoa; phylum Chordata; class Lepidosauria; order Squamata; family Viperidae; genus Protobothrops; species Protobothrops mucrosquamatus. The sequence continues at coordinate 75,686 of NW_015390968.1, read as the reverse complement.
GATTAATGAAGTATATTTAAAGAAATTTGGAAGTTTTAAAATGGCTGCAGATCCGAGGGAAAAAAAAAAAGAGTGAGAAAGAAATTTTTCTTTTTGGTTGCTGAGTGGAACTTACTGAAAATGTCTTTATCTTTCATTATGAATGACCTACAGAATGTTTTGATGCAAGCAGTCAAGCAATATAGTGTGGAAGTTAAAGATCTATGTCTTAAGAGATTGGAAGAATCATATGGAACTGTGGTATCTGCTCTCCAGAAGTTTATAGTTCCAGATTACATTGAGCAACGGGTGGATAAAGTATGTGAAGAGGTTGAAGAAGATGTCATGGAAATATCCCAAAATGATATGCCATATTATGGAGATTTGGAAAGTGAAAAGTTTGAAAAGCTGGGAAAAGAAGC
>NW_015390968.1:71573-74880 GCF_001527695.2 Protobothrops mucrosquamatus | reverse complement strand
GGAGCTAATAAAACTCTTATAGGTTGCCAAAGTATTGTGTCATTATTTATTGACAAACTTGAACTACTTCGTTATAATCTATTGAAGAGAGAATTTCATCAGTTTCCTGAATTATCATCTATAAAAGATGATGTAACTCCAGAGGATATTGACAGATTCAGTAGCCACCTCAACAAACTTAAATTGGACATGGAAAAACTATTTGAAGATATTTTGAAATTGAAGGTGTATGACTGGATGAAAAATCCTTTTACCACAAATATTGAAGAAAATTTTACTACTAACAGAGATACAAAAGTGGGCGGTAGGTATAAAAAGGTTGACTACCCCTGCTGTACATATAGGAATTGAACCTCAAATCTGTAGAATTCAGTTCACCGTTCTTTGAATGATAATGGTAATATATTTCATACTAAAGAAAAGTGTGTGGGGGATGCTATTCTTTTCTATTAAATAGGCCGTGCTCTCCAAGTGTCTGGTTGTGAGACCCTGTTCCTGAAGCTGAATGCATGGGAGCGCCTCCCTGCTGTGTAGCAACCTCCCAGCCAGAGCCTGAGATCATGGCCACCAAGAGCCATTGTCATGAACCTATCCCAAATCATCCATAGCCCCACTCGGGACAGTGGCCACACTCTGGATATGATTTTCTTGTTAGAGCAATGGCAACGTGATCTGGTGGAGGATCTATCATTATGACCCCCATCATGGTCAGATCACACCCTGGTGTCCTTGAGATTCTCTCATGCTGTCCCACTACCGCAGGGAGCCTGGACTTATTTGAGCAGTCCATTCCTGGCAACTGACGAACCCAAACAGGTTCTGTGATGACCCAGGGCCCCGAACGGAGGCAAAGCAATTAGCTGGTCAGAATAATTGTCTTTGTAAGCACTGCCAATGTTCACCCAACAGCCCCCACATATGCTGGCACAAGTTCAATAAAACTGTCAACAGAATTAAACAGTTCTTTAAAGTAAAACAGATAACAAACAAAGTATGATCTTTTCAACGCCCAGCTTGCCTGTAACCTGCAAACTGCAAAACTGAAGACAGCAAGGAAAACTCAGCAGGAAACAAACTTGATCCAAAATACAAGGAGTCCAGGTACAAGAGCTCACATCACAAGAGTTCACGTTTGTTCCCGGCAAATGCCCCACCCCACAGTGTCTCCTTAAATACCTACTCCCCAGGTGTGCCTTGTGAAGTGGGGCGTGACGCTCTCCTCCCGAGCAAGTGAGCCTGCCTCCGTTGTTCCCTCCTCCTCTCTGCTCTCCTTGCTCTGGGATCTGGTGGGGAGGGGCCTTGCTCCTCGCCTGAGCTCTGCCTTCCCTGTTCCAAACTTGAAGGGCCCTGGCCTGCTTCAGCCTGTTCCTCCCCACAGTCCTCTGAAGCCACAGACACCCCCTCCTGGGCCTCNGAATGAATTTATATGAATGTTTTGAAGTAGATGATTAATGATATATATTTATATTATTTTAAAGGATTTAATTTCTGTATTTAATGGGATTATCATAATGAGAAATGGTAAAGTTTAATTTTTAGATATTTGGATTGGGGGAAGATGGATAATTATATATGAGTGTTGGTGTTAAAATAGTATAATTTTTGTTTTTTTTATTATTCGAGTTAAAGTTTTTTCTTATATAACTGATTGTTTTAGGAGTGTGTTAGTTCTGGGAAGTCGGGGAGGGGAGGCAATTAGGGGGAGATTATAATTTGATGTATTCAATTATTATTTATTTATTTTATTTATTTATTAAATTTATATACCGCCCTATCTCCCTTGCGGGACTCAGGGCGGTGAACAGGCGATATAGGTATATAATGGAATTGTATTAATAAGAGGATATACTCGGCTGGTACCCCAAGCTGCACTCGACGAGGTGGTTAAGAATGCGGAGGGGATGTAGAGAAGTGGTAAGAAAAGGAGGAGAGGTTGTGGGTTCAGGGGGAGGAAGGAGAGGTAAAGTGGATGAGGGTGGAGGCAAGGCGGGACTGCCGAGTGTATCCGAAAATGTTTTGAGTATTTTTATTGTTTGTTGGTGTATATAGATGCATCATTTGTATTTGTTGCTTTAATTGAAAAATTAATAAAAATTTCTATTAAAAAAAAAGATTTGATTTGATTTGATTTTGCTCTGCTCAAATTCACATTTTGTGATATGCTAATAGAATATAGCTTCTTGAGGAATTTTACCTCAAGGGAAGTTTGTGAAGCCATTAAAAAAGACAAAAATAAGGAAAATACCTGGACCAGATGGTTTACTCCCCAACACATGTACAGTATACATATACTGTACATCAGTGGTAGTCAACCTGGTCCCTACCGCCCACTAGTGGGCGTTCCAGCTTTCATGGTGGGCAGTAGGTGTTTTGTCCGATACTGAAGCACTTTCCTTTTTTTTAATTTAATTGACTTTTTAAAAAATTTTCATAGCATTATTTAAAAACATTTTCATTAGATTTTCATAAAATTCCCCGTGACAATTTAAATTTCTGAAAATATACTATTTGTATCGCCCGCGCATAAGTTTAGTTCACGTTACGTAAGTGAAACTAAATGGCGCTATAGTGCGACTGCAAACAAAAGCCTTGTCTCAGAATAGCTCGCGCATCTCCCCCCACACCCAGCTGTAACAGACAAGCAGAGGTGGTAGCCGGCGCCCCCCCCAAACCCAATCCATGATGCACGAGAGGCATGCGCAGACGACGATACACGGTGCAGGCTCTTTTGTTTGCGGTCGCACTGCTCAGTACGCAGTTAGATTTGTGAGAGTGAGCACGTGCCTACAGCTTCAAACAAAATATTGTGAGTCCATGTCTCAAAAAAAGAAATACACTCGTGGCTATTTGCCAGAGTATCTGAAGATGGGTTTCATAGAATCTGTTGTAAATAAACAACATCCAATGTGTTTATTGTCTCATAAAACATTATCCAATGAGGCAATGCAGCCAAGTCGATTGCGAGAACATCTTTCTACAAAGCATCCAAATGATAAGGACAAGCCCATTGAATATTTTCAGGAAATATATAAAAAAATTAAAAATCGTTCAACAATCGTTGCATCATGCAGCGAACGAAGATGGATTAATTGCCGCTTATCGCATTTAACAATTAATTGCAAAAAGTGGTAAAAGCTATAATATTGGAGAAACTGTAATAATACCCTCTATAAAAGAATTTATCTCAACAGTAATGCATCAGGATATACCTGAAATTTTAAAAATGTTGCCCCTAAGCGATAGCACAGTAAAGCGACGAATTGAAGAAATGGCAGTTAATGTTGAAAAAAAACTTATAAGTATTCTC
>NW_015390968.1:61426-69793 GCF_001527695.2 Protobothrops mucrosquamatus | reverse complement strand
TCCTTGCTCTGGGATCTGGTGGGGAGGGGCCTTGCTCCTCGCCTGAGCTCTGCCTTCCCTGTTCCAAACTTGAAGGGCCCTGGCCTGCTTCAGCCTGTTCCTCCCCACAGTCCTCTGAAGCCACAGACACCCCCTCCTGGGCCTCAACAGGGAACTCCATGTCGTCCTCAGAGTCAGGCTCGGACGGAGGCATGACAGGTTCCATAAGGAACTCATGGGATCTGCTACAAGGTCCTGCTGAATCTCTGGTCACAACCTGGAATCTGAGAGTGGCTGAAGCTTTGGAAAGGATTGCACATGTGCAGCCTCTCTTGACCCATCACGCCCGGCACTCCCCATGGTTCATGGAGGAATTGAGGCTGTTGAAAAGGGCCAAGAGACGCCTAGAGCACTGCTGGAGTAAAACAAAGGATGAATCCGACCGGACATGGGTGAGAGCCACTATTAAGGCCTAACTTGTGCTGGTAAGAGTGGCAAAACAGCATTATTTCTCTGCTCTTATTGTGTCTTCAGACTGTTGCCTGGCAGCCCTGTTCAGGGTCGCCTGGTTCCTCCTGGGGAAGGATGGCTTGGGTGATCTTCTGCAGGGCCATGTGGAAGAATTTGTGGAACACCTGACAGACCAAGTTGTTCGAATCCATTCTCAGTTGGAGTCCAAGCGTGGAGCAGGTCCAATAGAGATGCCCAAGGAATGGCCTTACCTGGTTATCTGGGCACAGTTTGATCCTGTTGGACCTAATGAAGTGGACAGGGTCATCGATGCTGTCAGCGCAACCACCTTTGATAACAGAATAACAGGGTTGGAAGGGACCTTGGAGGTCTTCAAGTCCAACCCCCTGCTCAAGCAGGAGACCCTATACATTTCAGACAAAAGGCTGTCCAATCTCTTCTTAAAAATCTCCAGTGATGGAGCACCCACAACTTCTGGAGGAAAGCCGTTCCACTGGTTAATTGTTCTTACTGTCGGGAAATTTCTCCTTAGTTCCAGGTTGCTTCTCTCCTTGATGAGTTTCAGTCCTTTGCTTCTTGTCCTGCCTTCAGGTGCTTTGGAGAATAGGTTGACCTCCTCCTCTTTGTGGCAGCCCCTAAAATATTGGAACACTACTATCATGTCACCCCAGTCCTTTTCATTAAACTAGACATACCCAATTCCTGCAACCGTTCTTCATATGTTTAGTCTCCAGCCCCAAATCATCCTTTTAGTAGAATATCCCCCTAACCCTCCACCCCATTTACACATTGGTCCCTTTTTACCTAGTTCTTGGTTGATTTTGATGTTTTAATTCTGAATGTTGAATATTATTAATGTTTTTAATGTTCTTATTGTTTTATATTATGCTTTTATATTGTTGTAAGCCACCCAGAGGTGCTGGACAGTGAGATGGGTGGCATACAAATTTAATAAATGATAATAATAACAATATAGCAAATCAGAACTGTCATAGAAGGAATTTTCATGTGAAAACTTGTTGAGCCATTTTGTCCCCGAGTTAAATGCTGTCAGTAGAATACAGAGCTATTCACAAAATAAATTTGAGTTTAGTAGCTTTCTGGGACACTTTCATATTATAATTTTAACTATTTAAAACTATTTAAAACATCACTAATATTAAACATTTTTCTTTTAAACAGCCTTGCAATGTTTTTGTCTTCACTGTACGAAAGAGAATTTTACATGCACAACAGATGGGCTCTGCATTACTTCAGTAATACAGAATAGAAACCATATCATACGCAATAGCATGTGCCTTGCAGAAATTGATCTATTTCCCAGAGACAGGCCATTTGTTTGTGCTGTTTCAACAAGTAAAGGAGTAATTACAGTGCCTCATTGCTGCGATAAAGACTTCTGCAATAAAATAGATCTTCCGATTCCAACACCAGGTAAATAATCTTTTGTTTTGCCAGCAGAAAATGGATAGCTGAGGGGATTCCCTACAGTGAAACATATCTATAAAGCACAATTTTATTGTTTTTCATTTCACACACTACCAAGTCCTCAGCATAATATTTAACTAATGAGTTGTTTGTTTCCTCTTTTGTGTTCCCTTTTTACAGTCTTAGGTCCTGTACCAGGGAAGTTTTCTTCCACTCTGGGACCAGTGGAATTGGCTGCTGTCATTGGTGTGCCAGTTTGTTTTGTTTGCATTTCACTTATGTTGATTGTTTATATCTGCCATAATCGCACTGTCATACACCATAGAGTTCCAAGTGAAGAAGAGCCTTCAATAGACCGTCCATTTATATCTGAAGGAACTACTTTAAAAGATTTAATTTATGATATGACCACTTCAGGATCAGGATCAGGTAATAGAGTAATTTCCCCATATTCTAGTAAACAATGTTATATTGTTAATAGTGCTACAGACACTGTCATGTGGAAAAGGAAACCCCTATCTTGTTTAACTTTCATATCAGAATAAAAGATTATCTGAAGCTTAAGATTTATGGCATTTCCAAATTCAACCCTAACCTAAGTATAACTTATCCTTTAGCTTTATAATATACAGGTAATTCTTGCTTAACAACAATAATTGGGACCGCAATTCTGTTGCTAAGCGATGTCATAAAGAGCAAAGTTACATGGCCAGATTGCTTAGTTATGACAATACTGGCAGTCCATGTTGTCATCATTAAGCAAGGACCTCCCTACAACTTCCTGCCCGCTTCCATCAACCAATATCATTTGGGAAGGTGGCAGGAAGTTGCAAGTCCCAGGTGGTTCACAAGCAGGCCAGCAGGAAGGTAAGTGGTTCCTGCCAGGTGAGGGAGAGAGTGCATGTGGCTGCAATAGGGTACACAAGCTTGTTCGATCTGGAGGTGGCTGCTACTGGGTGGGGCAGGGCGTATGGGTGGCTGCAGGGTTGTGAGCAATTTTGGGCCTGGGGGTGGTTGCTACTTGGTGGGGGAGACTTACTGGAGTGACTTGCGACATTCCCTGGCAGCTTCCCCATTGACTTGGTTGTGGGAAGCTGGCAGGGAAGGTTGCAAACAGTCCCAGGGTGCTGCAACCATTGTAAGTGTGAGCCAGTTGCCAAGCCCACAGATCACAATCATGTGACTGCAGGGACTGTGCGACAGCCAAAACTTTGTGGACCAATTGTAAGTACCACTTGTTCAGCACCATTGCAACTTCAAACAGTCGCTGAACGAGTGGTCGCTAACCAAGGACCACCTCTACTGTTAATATATTTACATTTACATTCCAGTTTTTCTTTAGGAACTCGGCAGCACACCTAGAGCTCCTTCCTCCTATTTTGCCCCACAACAACCCTGACTGGGGCTAGAGGGAATGATTAGCCCACCATCACCTGTTAAGGTTCTATGGCTAAAGGTAGATTAGAACCTGGGTCTTCATGGTGTCAGCCCAACATTTTAACTACTATACTGCGTTGGGTGTCATGTACTTTGGGCACTATAAAGGAGCCAAGTAGGTGTCCTTGCAGAAATGAGGCATTAATGATGGTTGGAAAAATATGCTACAGTATAAGCCCATGAGCGTGAGAAAGAGCTAAAGCTGACTTCTCCCTAATTCACTACAGGTAGTCCCAAAGGTGCTTTTTCAAGAGGCCACTGGACTTTCTTGTTTTTCTTTGAAGACGTTTCGCTTCTCATCCAAGAAGCTTCTTCAGCTCTTGGATGAAGCTTCTTGGATGAGAAGCGAAACGTCTTCAAAGAAAAATAAGAAAGTCCAGTGGTCTCTTGAAAAAGCACCTTTGGGACAACCATGACCTGGATGACTGAGAATCTCCATAGACATTCACTACAGGTAGTTCTTGGTTTACATCCATTCAGCAACCATTCAAAGTTACAGTGGCACTTAAAAATTGGACTTACAACTGGACCTCGAAGTTCCAGCCATTGCTGGGTACCCACAGTGATTGTAGTCCAGGTGTCTGGCTCACAGTTATAACATTGCAGTGAGCCACAATCACATGATTGCCATTTGCAACCTTTTCTGCCAGCTTCCCACAAGCAAAGTCAATGGGGAAACTGTCAGAAAAGTCACAAATTGCTCCCACCATTTTGTCTCCCAAGGAGCCTGGTATGGAGTATGAGATCTTGTACTCTGTAGCACCTCCCGCCCACCCACACTCCATCACACACACTGCCCACAGCAACACCCCTGCTTGCCCGTGGCCTCCACTGGCCTTTCCACAGCTTCCATCAGCCTGTCTGCACTTAATGACCTGTGTGGTCCTGGGGTTATAACGGCAACCAGGACTGGCAGAATTGTTAGTAAGTGATGTGGTCACATGCCATTGTGCTTTACAAACACATGCCTTAGTTATGGCAATCCTAGTCCCAATTGCTGCTGTAACTCAAGGACTACCTGTAGAGTATAAGAAAGAAGGAGTAAAATAATTCATTTCGAGGTTCTGTTACTATAGCCAATATCAAATAAAAGTGTAGTTCCAGTTCCAGTCAGACTTGAGTCTGTTTCCTGGCCTGGTCTATCTCGCAAAGCAAACAGGTATGTACATACCAGATTTGATTAGACCCCAACTGGAAAACTATTTCAGCTTTAAAGAGTTTTGAGATCCACTGAATTGATTTAGATTAAAGTCTCCCTAGATATGGGGAGTAGGAAGTTGCAGTGATTAAAAAAAAGTTACATTTTTGTGTGCTTATAGCAAGTGCAATAGGATAAGATAGGATGATTAATGCAACCAAAGAACTGCCCAGAAGTATTTACTATTGTTAGTGGAAATAAATCATTAACTATTATTTGAAGTTGCCTTTTTTTTTTGACAAAGCAGAATTGGTATCCTTTATGACCAAAGACAAAGCATGGTCAACTAGAATTAGTAATAGCTAGAGACTTCAACTGTCTTTTTGATAGGAGCCTGGATTAATTAATTGGTTCTTTATCACTGATCGTAAAAAACTTTTTTTTTAGGTTTGCCATTACTTGTTCAAAGAACAATTGCAAGAACAATTGTACTACAAGAAAGTATTGGAAAAGGTCGATTTGGAGAAGTCTGGCGAGGAAATTGGAGAGGAGAAGAAGTTGCGGTAAAAATATTCTCTTCAAGAGAAGAACGCTCATGGTTTCGTGAAGCTGAAATCTATCAAACAGTAATGTTACGTCATGAAAATATTCTTGGATTTATAGCTGCAGACAACAAAGGTTGTGACATTTAGAAAAACATTTATGAACTCCTTTGCTTATCATGTAACTTATTACATACCAGTAATGAGAAACATTAATAATATAATGGCTAAGCATGCTCTATATCACGGGTGTCAAACTTGCCACATCATGTGACGTGTTGCGACGTATTGCGACTCTTTTTGCATTGCCGGCAATGGGGTGGGCGCAGCTTCGGTATGATGAAACCGGTCTGCGGGCCGGCAGTTTGACACCCCTACTCTATATTAAGAAAAAAAGCTGTTTGAAAGAAACTATTTTTTAAAAAAAATATCCTTTTTGTTCATTGGGAAACAAAATTGTAATGGTTTTATGTTCATGTTTGAACCTCTGTTAAAAGCTTATATTAAGTATCTCTTACTCTGCCAAATTGGGTGCTCTCCTTGTGTGTCGAATTCAATATCCAAAATTCCTAAGGAAGCATGGCCATTGCAGAGAATTTTAAGAGTTGAAACCGATACTGATCTGGCACTTGCCAAGGCTGGGAAACACTGAAACTTTACTTGGAATAAATTTCACTAGATTTACTTGCAAGGCTAATTAAATAACAGCAGTTTCCAACCTAAGTACTTGAGTACTAAGGACCACCAGGAGATACTAAGAGTGTAAACTAGACTGGGAAGTAAAACAAAAACAAAAACCTGGAAGGCAGTAGCAAGCTACTTCCAGATTGTTGCCAATGGATGTGTCCATTAAATTACCAGGAGTCAACCTCAGTTTGAAGAAACTACCTTTCAAGTGAGCATAATTTTATAGATTGATATTAAAAACTAACATGAATTGCTTGCAATGAGAAATTTTGGCTGTACAAATGGCTTATATTGCAATGACTTAAGAAATATTTTTATCTGGATTTTAGACATGTTTTTCAGCATAGAGTTTTTTAAAAGCATGGTACATAAATCTCCATGACTTCATTAGGATTTAAACACCTGGTATGTGCAAGTTTATAATCACTATTTTTGTTGCAAATAGAAATCCTTTCCATTTTTAAAGATTTTACTGCAGTAAGGTAACAGTAGTTAATATTCTTCATGGGATCAGAATAACTTGTGCATTTTCCAGTGTGTTTTGTTTGTTTTGTTCCCTTAATTTTAATTGTTCCTTTATTGTTTGGATTTGCAGATAATGGTACATGGACACAACTCTGGCTAGTGTCAGATTATCATGAGCATGGCTCTCTTTTTGATTATCTGAACAGGCATACTGTTACTGTAGAGGGAATGATAAAACTGGCATTGTCAACTGCCAGTGGACTTGCACATCTTCACATGGAGATTGTTGGCACACAAGGTAACTTATCTTGAGTTTATAGTCTTAATCATATGTACCAATGCTTGTTTCATTTGTTGATGTATAACTTCTCTCAGTAATATATAGTTTAATATGTTAATCATATCCATTGCAGTTTAATTAGATGTAACATTTAATTTATTTGATTTATGTTTAGATTTTAAAAAAATGATTGCATGGATAATACTTCTGGAATATCCACTAATTAAAGCTTTCAGTGGGAAACCCCTCCACTATCTTTATGGTGCTAAAGTACCTCTCCCTCTTACTAGTGCCTCTGCCTAAACTCACAGGAGCAACTCCTTCTGGCAGTTTTCATTCTTTTTTCTATCTTCTATTTTAATCATCTGTTCTAAAATAAGTTTTTCTACATAGTTTTAGCAGGTGAGCTAGCAAGTTGTACTGGAGAGACACAGTAAAGGAGGCAATCTAGATAAAAAAAATCTAATAAGTCTAGTAAAAAACTAATAAATCTACTGAAGCCTAGTATACTTTAACTAAAAATTAATTAGCCCATTATATTCCTGCAGTTTGCAAGGTTTTCCAAGTTAAGGTAGCCCCTCAGTTTCTTTATGGCTCCCAAATTTGCTCTTTCGCAAAGCTTAACATTCTTGGAACCATTCAGAATAAGTTTATTCGAGACATATGGATAATTCCAGAAAGTATCCAAAAGGCCATCTTACTTGTAGAAACAGACATGGTCTTGTTGGAGCATGGTTTCTTCTAATTACCTTTTGGCTAAAGTTAATCCTACTTCCTATAGGTTTGGCCCATTAGTACTTAGAGATCATTTTAGATCATTATTAAAAAGCCTTGATAAAATTCATATACTGGGATTCTCTATGGAAAGTTTGTGCTCATTAGGTTTTGATAATACCATAACTGCCCTCAAATAGCAAATTTGGCATATCGATCTCCAAACAAATTTAAGCAACGTGTCACACCCCAGTATTGATCATATTCTTCTAAAAGGGTTTGTGCCAGCCTATTTATTTTTTTAAAACTTTTTATTGATTTTTTTCATACAATTCAGTAGTACTTATTCAACAAACGTGTTGTCTGAGTTTATCATTCACTAATACAAATTTAATTCCTAATCCTTTATTCTTTTCTCCAGCCATTGATAAAATAAGTCCCAAGTTGTTGTTTTTTTAAATAAATTTTTATTACTTTTTATAATTAAACAACAAAGATTATGATGCATTTACGTACATAAACAAAAAAGAAAAAATAATCCAAATCGATACATTTTCAGAGACGCTCGGCGGTCCCCGCCATGCCTCCACCCTCATCCACTTTCCTTTCCTTCCTCCCGCTAACCCCCAACCTCTCCACCTTCCTCCTTACCACCTATCTACATCCCCTCTCCTTTCTTACCACCTCCTCGAGTGCAATTTGGGATACCAGCCGAGCATCTCCTCTTACCAATACAATAAGTATTTATCTATAAAATGTAAATACATCAATTTTTATAATTCCCCTAATCCCCTACCCCCCCCCCCCTGAGCTTCCCGGAACCCAATACAGGACTAACACTCACCCCATTCCATATCTAAATTACAATTTAACTAAACAAAGATAATACAATCAGTATATACATAGTTTAACTCTAATAATACAATAAGTAACAACAATACAACTGATCAAAGACTATATGAATCAACATTTATAATACCTAAATATAAATTTTTTTCTTACATTTTACTCTTAAATTTTTCCTACACTTTCTTCACTCTCAAATCAATATTTTCAGCAAAGATCTTAAGTCAATACTATTCATAGCTGGAAAAATAATTTACTTTATCAAATATTTTAAAGCTTTCAAAATACTATAAGTTCTTTACAGACATATAATCAAATATTAAAGTAATTTCTTCCTTTTCCATAATAAAATCTCACTTCCAGCATCATCAATTTAACCA
>NW_015390968.1:51511-60096 GCF_001527695.2 Protobothrops mucrosquamatus | reverse complement strand
AGCCATTCTGCCAAATTATTTTTAAAACTCACAAAAGCAAAAATTAGCTTAAAAAAGCTTGACTTAAGAAAAGTTCTTTAAAATCCTTTAAAATGCATCATTCCACCACCGGTAAGAAAGTGAAAGTTTTCCTTTTGTTACAAAGAAACAGCGCTTCCGCGGCCATTTTCTTCTCACTTTCACTTATAACAAATAGCGAAAATCCCAATAAAATCTTTGAGTTAAAGTCACCATTTAACTAAAGCAGAGAAAAAAGAAATCCCCTGTCAGGTTCCGTCTGTTCAAAAGTTACTCACAAGCAGAAACAAAGTAGCAGCAGTGGCAGCGACGTCTAGCCTCGCTCCGAAGAGCGAAGACACTCTGAGCTGCGGAGAAGAGGTCCAGACTCCGGGGGAGTTCTCACCTTCATCCCCCCAGGATCACTCCTGGGGGGACTAGGGAACTCAACCCCTATCTGAACCAAACTCACTCTCTCCCCTTTGCCCGGGGAGGGAGTTCCAAGCCGCAAAACAGCTGATCCGCACTGTTTTGACAGCTCTGATGCAGTCCCGGGCAGGAGGCTGAAAAGAAAGCCTCCATCGGCAAAGCCTCGCCACCGGAAGCCCCCAAAATAAGTCCCAAGTTTGATAGTATTCTGTTTCTTTTTTTTCTTTCAACCTCAAAGTAAGTCTGTCCATTTTCGCACATTCTAGTATTTTTTTAATTATTTCTTCTTGTGGTATTTCTTCATTTTTCCAGTATTGTGCGAATATGATTCTTGCCGCTGTTATCACATGTAGAATCAAGTATATACTTTGTTTATCAATCTTTTATGGGATTATACTAATAAAAAAAAGTTCAGGTTTAAAATCTACATGTTTTCCCAACATCTTTTCTAGCCAAGTATGTATTTTTGTCCAATACCTCTTTGCTTTAACACATGTCCACCATACATGATAATAAGTACCTGACTTGTGTTTACATTTCCAACATCTATCTGACATGTTTTTAAACATTTTTGCTAATCTTCCTGGTGGCAAGTGCCATCTATGAAACTACAAGCATTCACCTGCAAATGCTTGTAGTTTATAAGTTTCACCTTTTATTTCTAGTCCTTTAATTTCTGTGTCTTGTGTAATATTTCTATTTAAAACTTCCAAAGTTAGGATAAATAACAATGGAGATAGTGGGCATCCTTGTCTTGTGCCTTTTCTTATATCAAAGTTTTCTGTGTAATCTCCATTTACAATCACTTTTGCTGTTTGTTTGTGGTATATTGTTTCAATCATATTCATAAAGTTTTGTCCAAAGTCCATTGTTTTTAGTTGTTGAGTCATAAATTGCCAGGAAACATTATCAAATGCCTTTTGAGCATCTAGAAATACTAGTACCAATTGTTTCCCTGGATGCATTTCATATTATTCCAATATGTCCATTATAACTCTTAAGTTGTTTTTTATTTTTCTCTTTGGTAGAAATCCATTTTGATCTGGATGTATAAATTCAGTTAGAAATCTTTCCAGTCTCTCAGCTATTATTGAAGTAAAAATTTTATAGTCCACATTTAGTAATGATATCGGTCTGTAATTTTTTATCTGTGTCAAATCTGAGTCTTCTTTTGGTATTAAAGTAATATTTGCTTCTGTCCATGTATTTGGGAGTTTAGCCTCCAACAAAAGTTCATTACACACATCTTTCAACGGTGCGCTTAGTGTATCTTGTAGACATTTATACAACTCTGCCGGTAGCCCATCTGGTCCTGGTGTTTTTTCATTTTTTTGTCTTCTTATATCCTCTGTCAATTGCATCATTGTTATTTTTTCATTTAACATAGTTTTGAAGTTTTCTGAGACTTTTGGTAAATTATTTTTTCCCATATATTGAATTGTTTTCTCCCATGAAATTACTTCTATATCATACATGTCATGGTTCCGAAAGAAGAAGCTCTTCAAAGAACTTTGAGGCATTGTTTACCTTAAAGAATCTTTAATTTGCAACATAGCTTCGGCACGTACATAGAGAAGCCAAAATCTGAATTCTCCTCCCCCAACACACAGAATCAAAGCATAACTCACTCCTTCATTTAACAGTCATTAATCACATTCTCCAATTAGTTTGAAGTGTGAACTTTTCCTCCCGTTATCTCCTCTTATAACAACTAACCTTGAAGAATACCCTACTGAGATATTGTTATGGCTAACTAGTCCCCAGCACATTCTTCCCCCTCCCCTCCAGCACCATCTCTTTTAACTCTAAAAGTAATACACAGGTTAAATAGGAAATGTCTGCATCTTTATATATTGTCAAGCAAGAACATCCGATGTTAGCAGCATTGACAATACAGTTTCCCATAATATTCTTTAATTATCTTTTTCTTCATTTTTAAATTGTAAACAGCCTTTTTCATCTACTAAATTGTTTATCAGTTTTTTCTCCTTCTGTTTTTTAAGTTTGTAGACTAGCCATCTTCCTGGTTTATTTGCGTTTTCAAAAAAGTTTTGTTTTGCTCTTTTGATTTGCTGCACCAATTTTTCTGATTCCATTAGATTTAATTTATGTTTTATTATTTTCATTTGTCTTTTCAGTATTTTATTTTGTGGATTTATTTGTAGTTCTAATTCTAGTTTTTTGAATTCTTCCCTTAACAATATATGTTGTTGTCTTTTTTCTTTTTTTTTCACCATATATGTTATAGCTACACCTCTAAAATATGCTTTGGCTGTATCCCATACATTTTGTAATGTTGTATCTTCTTTTTTATTTTCTTTAAAGAAAAGCTCCATTTCTTTTGTTGCTAATGTCATGGTTCCGACAGATGAGACTCTTCAAAGAACTTTGAGCCATTGTTTACCTTAAAGAATCTTTATTCGAGTAGCATCACATCGGCACGTACATAGTCCAAGCTAAAATCTGATTTCCCCTCCCCTAACCACATAGTATCAAAGCCCAATTCCCTCCTCCGACTAACAGTCATAAATCACATTCTCCAATTAGTTTGAAATGCTGGCTTTCCCACCAGTTCTACAACCCGCCAATTCTTATCATCTCTTATTACAAAGAACCTTGGTTCCCACCATGATACTTTATTGTTTTGTCTAACTAAACTCTCAAACGCATTCCTCCCCCTCCCCCCAGTATCATCTAAATCTAACTCTAAGAGTAAAACATAAAGTGAAGGAAAATGACTGCGTCTCCATATGTTGTCAAAGCAAGAACATTCGATGTTAGCAGCATTGACAGCTAATTCTATAAATTCTTTTTCTTTTAATATGGATTGGTTCAAGGCCCATCTTAGTTTTTTTTGTATTCCTTTCTACATCATTTTTAAAGGGTTGTGGTCTGCCCATGTGCCTAATTCTATCTCGATCTCCTGCATATTGGTTCTTAATTCAGGCGTCATCCAAATCACGTCAATTCTGGACCAAGATTTATGGCTATTCGAATAGAATGTGTATTGTAGTTTTTCTGGATTAGTTTCTCTCCAATATCTTGTACCCCAATTTCCTCTATCATGTTAGAAAAGGTCTTAGGTAATCTTTTTCTTCCTCTTTTTCCTGTTTTGCTACTTTTATAGTCTAATGTCCCATCTACTATTGCGTTAAAATCTCCTACTAGGCAAATATTTTGGTATTCCCTTTTGATCTGGCTTCTCTTTCTCTCCTTCTGTTTGTATAGTTGTTTCCTCTGTTGTTTGTTCTGTCTGTTTCTGGCCTTTTCTATCCTCTTGTTGATGTTGTACTCTTTCATCCAGGAATGCTCTGTTTCTTTTGTCAAAGTCTTCTGCCTTCCAAACTGAATCCATTCGGTATCTTGTATTGTTCCAATTGATTAAGATCCCTTCTGGCATTAACCATCTAAAGTTTACACCTTTTGCGATTAACTTTGTAGTCAAAAAGTGATATTGTCTTTGGGTCTCTCTTATTCTCTTAGGGATCTGCTTCAACACCACAATTTCTTTGTTTTTATATTGTAATGGTTCATCTCTTACTCTTCTCAGTAACTCATCTCTTATTGTTTTCTTTATAAATCTTCCTATTTATTATCCATTGCAATTCTGAAATTTTGTAAGGCCTTCACTTTAGCCAGGCTGGATGCATTGCCCGCAGCAATTCTTTTTGGATAATGTACTTTATCATCAGTTATGTCCATGTGGTGAAGCCACATAGGCTTTAATACAGGGGTGTCAAACTCAATTTCATTGAGGGCTGTATCAGCATTGTGGTTGCCATCGGGGGGCGGGGGGGCGTGGCTGGCATGGGCATGGCCTACTGGTTGGGCGTGGCCAACTCAACGTCACTCGCATCGGGCACCTGTGCGGGCCTGGGCAGGACTGGGGCGGATCCGAGGATCTCCGGGAGAAGGGGTGGGACTGGGGCGAGCGCCGGGGCATGGTCCACTGGAGGAGCCTCACTGAGCCTCAGGCTGTGCTGGGGCCCCCTGGATGGTGGCACAGACTGCCCGGAGCCCTGGGCAGCGAAGGTCAAGCACCCAGCACGGCCCTTGAGCTCCCACGGCACCAGGACCCCAGAGCCCTGCCTAGCCTAGCTGCACTTCCCCGAGGGGGCGCCCAGCTGCGCTTACCTCCTCCTCCTCAAGGCTGCTGCTGCTGTGCTCACTCTCCTTGGCCAGGTTGCTCATGGTGGGTGCAGGAGGGCAAAGTGCGTGGGTCAGAGGGAGGCCCACTCCCTCTCCATGCGAGGAGACCTGGCTTTGTAACTAAAGCATCCTCAGCAATAGGATGGGAGACCACCAGGGGATGGCGAAAGGGCAACAGGGCTGCTGGTGACCAAGTGCTAAGGCAGGACTTCCCTCAGACACTCCCTCCCTCCCTTTCTCCCTCTTATTCCAATCTCCTTCCTTCCTTCCCTGCCTCCCTCCTTTTCATTCCCATCTCCTTCCTTCCCTTTCTTTCTTCCTGTTTCCCTCCCCTCCTTTCTTCCTTCCCTCCCTCCCTCTCTCTGTGCCCAGGAAGGGACGAAGGGAGGGGGAGAGGTTGGCAGCGCTTCTCTCAAAGAATAAGAGAGTTGGAAGGGACCTTTGAGGTCTTTAGTCCAAGCCCCTGGTCAAGCAGGGGACCTATACCATTCCAGACAATGGAATATCCAATCTCTACTTAAAAGCCTCCAGTGATGGAGCATCCACAATTTCTGAAGGCAAGCCTTTTCACTGGTTAGTTGTTTTCACAAGTCCTTAGTTCTAGGCTGGTTTTCTTCTTGATTAGTTTCCATCTATTATTGCCTTCTGATGCTTTGAAAAATAGGTTGACCCCTTCTTCTCTGTGGCAGCCCATCAAATATTGGAACACTGCTATCATGTCACCACCTGTAGTCCTTTTCACTAAGCTAGACATTCCCAATTCCCACAAACATTTGTCATATGTTTTAGCCTCCAACCCCCTAATCTTTGTTTACCACCCATTTAGACTAGAATGGTCCCCCTGGTTTGATTTATAGAACAGTGGCCACAAGCCGAGCCTTCTCAGAGACAGCACCCCAATTATAGAACTTTCTCCCAAGGAAAATATGAACAGTGCATCCCTCACCTGTTTAGAGGCAACTCCAAACACACTGTTGAGCCAGGCATATGTAGAACAACACATTTTATGGTCAAACAGCACTAAGTAAATTACTACTAATATTTTTCTTTCTTAAAATACACACTTTTAATATTGTTTTAAGCCCGTGGTGGCGAACCTATGGCACGCGTGCCACAGGCGGCACACAGAGCCGTCCCTGTGGGCACGCGTGCCATCGCCCTAGAGGGAGGTGGGGCCAGACTGCTCCCTTCCATGTGCGCCTGCGCTCTCGGCTCTCTTTCTCTCTGCACTGAGAGCCAGGGAGCAACTGCAAGAGCTGGGTGGATCCGGGCTGGATGGTGGAGGCAGCTGCCAGCACGAGTCCAGGTAAGCCTCTGGAGTGATTTTTGTGGCGCCCCAGCGGCCCGATCTGGGCTCCGGAGGCCTGGAAAAGGCCTCTGATGCCTGGATCAGCCGGGGGGGGGGGGCGCGAAATCCCCTACCCGCTGCGCAGATCGCACTGCCGCCGCCTTCCCCCCAACAGCCACGCGAATCGCGCTGCCGCCGCCAATCCCCCCACCACATGAATTGCACGCCGCCGCCGATCCCCCCACCGTGCGAATCGCGCTACCGCCGTTCCCCCACCCGCTGCGCAGATCGCGCTGCCGCCGTTCCCCCCCCCGCCGCATTTTCCAGGCCTCCGGCGCCTGGATCGGGCCGCTGTAGCAACGTAAAATCGCCCCACAGCCATGGATGTAAGCTCCAGAGGCTTCAAAAATGCTTCTGCCGCCCAGATTGGCTGTGGGGGGGGAGTGAAATCGCTCTGCAGCCCTAGATCTGGGCAGCAGAAGCATTTTCCAGGCCTCTGACGCCCGGATTGGGCTGCTGGAGTGCCGTAAAATCGCCCCACGGCCATGGATGCGAGCTCAAGAGGCTTCGAAAACGCTTCTGCCACCCAGATCGACAGAAAGAGAGATTGAGCCAGCAGGGAAGCAAAAGTGTGGGGAAAGGAAAGCATTGCAGAGTAAGCAAACTTACAAAAAGGGGATCTTTCAGAAGAGAAGCCAAAATTCAATCCGAGGTCTTTGAACACCAAATCAAGTTTGTCAGCCAGTCCAATGGTCAGTTTCAGGGTTTCCAAGCAGAAATCACAATACAGAACAAGAGATCAGAGAATTGTTTCCAAGATCAGCAACGGCACACAAAACTCCAAGAAATCAGCATTTGTTCCCGACAAATGCCCCTCCCCACAGCGTCTCCTTAAGTCTCAGTCTCCAGGTGTGCCTTGTGGAGAGGGGCGGGGCGCTCTCCTCCCAAGTAGTTGAGCCTGCCTGCGTTGTTCCCTCCTCCTCTCTACTCTCCGTGCTCTAGGATCAGGAGGGGATGGCCCTTGCTCATCACCTGAGCTCTGTCTCTCATGTTCATCCTGTCCCAATCCTGAAAGGCCCTGGCCTGCCTCAGCCTGCTCTTCCCCACATTCCTCTGAAGCCACAGACACCCCTCCCTCGACCTCCATCAACTCCAGTTCCAGCTCATTTTCCTTAGCAGATTCAGGCTCCGACGGGAGCATGACACCTACTGCCTCCTAGGCGCATATTGCAGAGAAAATAAAGCATTGCATTTCTAGCCAGCACAGCCACAGGATGATGGGAACTGTGGTCCATGACACCCAAAAGATATTAGTTTGGGTAAGGCTGGATTAAATTATAAAAGAGCAGATGAGGGGAAGTAGGAGCAAGAAACACTTTCCACGTCTCCAACAAAATAATTGGGGGGGGAGTTGACTCGGCCTTTTAATTTCAACTCACAACAATTCCTCTTAACTTCCCATTCAATCCAAAGAGTTCTATTATTGCCTGGATTTTAGGGAGGGGAGGGGGCAAGAATAGACCACAAAGCCAATCTGCGAGTTTGCTCTCTCGCCTGCCTGCACACCACCTTCCCGACGCAGCATGTGTGTGTATGTGTGAGAGAGACAGAGAGATCCCCTTTTTGTAAGTTTGCTTACTCTGCAACGCTCCCCGTTCTCCACACTTTCGCTTCCCTGCTCTCTCTCTCTCGCTCTCTCTCTCTCACCCACCCACCCACCCACCCTTCCTGCTTTCTCCTCCTTCTCACCCTTTCTCTCCAGCCGCCACAGAGTTTCACGTTGCCAGCTGCCGGCAGTTCCAGGCTGCGGCTCTGCATGAATGATGCGTTCCCCTCTCCAGCCCTACCACGTGGCGGAGAGGGCAACTGGGAGCTGGCCGATGCTCGCCTTGTGCCACCACTTGCTCACATCTCCGTGCCTTTCATCCCACAGGCCGGGCATGCCCTGGGGCGCTAGGCTTACAGAACGCCATGGCCCAAGTGAGGAAAGGCGTGGCGTGGCAAAGCAGAGGAAAGCTGGACGAGGAAAAGCCCTGCAAAGCGGGGCTGGGCGTGGTGAGGCTGGCCCAGCAAAACAGAGCTGGACGAGGAAAAGCCCTGCAAAGTGGAGCTGGGTGTGGTGAGGCTGGCCTGGCAAAGCAGAGCCAGATGAGAAGCCCAGCAAAGCAGGGCGTGGCCGGGTGTGACGGGGTTAGGCTGGGAGGGGCGGGTCGAGCTGAGGCAAATGAGCTGCAGCTGCTGCTGCACACCACCAGCCTCTGAGCGCTCGCCGTTTCCTGTGCGTGCGCCGGGAGGGCACCCAGCCGGGTTGGGGTGGGCCAGGGCTGGGGCAGTGGGGGCCGGTCTCTTGCCATTTCTGGGGACAGCCTCAGGGGGCCAAATCTGGGCCCTCCCCGGGCCGGATTCGGCCCGGGGGCCTTGTGTTTGACATGTCTGCTTTAATAGAAACTCTAAGCCACATGCTACTATGCTGTTCCCTATATAAGGACTCTAGACAAACCTAATCTGATGTTGAAGAAATATCTGGCTGGGCACAGAGGGGGGAGTGCCCCTCGTAGACATGTGCCCGCCGGGTTTCCAGGTATTCCATCAGCCAAGGACCCGGGGTAGGGGCGGTGGGGTAGCGGTCATTATACGGGAGAACCTAGGCCCAAGGGAGACCACTGTGCCTCAGATAGACGGTGGTGAGTCCCTCCTTGTGAAGTGGGGGCAGGGGGTACAA
>NW_015390968.1:48635-50282 GCF_001527695.2 Protobothrops mucrosquamatus | reverse complement strand
CGGCTGTGGCCAGGGGGGCGTTTTACCGGGTACGCCTGGTGCACCAGTTGCGGCCTTTTCTGGACCGGGATGCCTTGCGCACAGTCACCCATGCTCTTGTCACCTCCCGCCTGGACTACTGTAATGCTCTCTACATGGGGCTCCCCTTGAGGAGCACTCGGAGGCTCCAGTTAGTCCAGAATGCGGCCGCGCGGGCGGTAGTCGCTCCCATGTAACGCCGCTGCTGCGCGAGCTGCACTGGCTGCCTGTGGCCTTCCGAGTGCGCTTCAAGGTGTTGATTATCATCTTTAAAGCGCGCCATGGCATTGGACCTGGTTACCTCCGAGACCGCCTTCTGCCACAGATTACCTCCCACCGGCCGATACGCTCCCACAGAGGCCCTCCTCAGGGTGCCGTCAACCAGACAGTGTCGGCTGGCGACCCCCAGGGGGAGGGCCTTCTCTGTCGGAGCACCCACCCTCTGGAACGAGCTGCCCCCAGAGATCCGGGTGATTCCAGATCTCCCCTCCTTCCGCCGCGCCCTCAAGTCCTGGTTGTTTCAGCGGGCAGGACTGGCCTAGGGGTATTTTAAATTGGTTTTAACTAAATTTTAGTAGAAGCGGCCTATTTAAATATTTATTTTTAATCATTTTCTTAAAATTTGTATGTTGTATTGTATTAAGTTGTTTTTAAACTGGCTGTAAGCCGCCCTGAGTCCTCCGGGAGAAGGGCGGGGTATAAATATAATAAAATTCAAATTCAAATTCAAATGTTACTACTTTCAGACAAGGACTTAAAAATATCTTCCCAAGTCTCTGTTTTGTGCTACCATCTGTGTAATATGCCACACCACTAACTAAATTTGGAACTTTTTATAATACTATAGTTAACAGGTAAACCAACAGCAAAGTTAAACTTCAAAACCCTTTGTTAACAATCTATTATTGTAATTGAGTCATAGAAAGTCTACAAGGGTGATCTACCACAAATCACCACAACCATTATCTCTGATCCATCCAGGATCAAATATCCTCATTTGGTTTCCTTAAATGAGATTTGCATCTCATTTCCCAGAGTCATAAGTCTTTGTTGTAAATCTTTCTGCAGCATCTGTTGTTCAGGAAGTCTCTCTGTAAGCAAAAACACATAATTTCTTGTCAATTCTTGTCTAGTTAAATATAATAAATCCATTCTCCAATGTCAATTCCTCTTGCCAAGAAAGTCCAGTCCATCACTTATCAATTTCATTATTTCTTTTTTTTTCAAGATATAAATTTTATTGTTTTTATCATAAAAAAAAACACATCACAAGTACATCACAATGCATAAAAACCCACCCCCCACCCCCCACCCGGACTTCCCAAACCTTATCCCAGGATACTATTCAACTAAAAGTAAACTACTATTAATATCCCTAACTCCACAAAATATTATTCTACATAAGAAGGTGAAATATATAAAAAAAAACAAAACACATTATCTAAAAGCCTAGATTATATTCCACCATTCTATGCTTATTTTGAATATAAACAATCCATCTTCTCCATATTGATAAAAATTGTTCATTTGAGTGATTCTTCAAATAAGCCGAAATTTTTGCCATTTCAGCAAGATGCGAAACCTTCAATCTCCAGTCCTCCATTGTAGGTAAAACTTTACTCTTCCAAT
>NW_015390968.1:39355-47459 GCF_001527695.2 Protobothrops mucrosquamatus | reverse complement strand
ATCCTGTAGCTCTTTGCCGGAAGGCGGTGGGGACGAAGAAGATGGAGGGTGTGACGAGTGAGAAGTTTTTGAAGTTGGCTGAGGTGTCTGGGTCATCGGAGATGTATATTTTACAATCGAAGGCACAGTTTTTTTCGAAGCCATCTTTGCGATAAAATCCAATTTGCTAAAAAGTCTTATAAGCAATTCAACCAAAGCGAATAATGCGCCAGTTAGAAATAGCAAAAGTTCAAAGCGGAAATCACTTTCACTTCTTGCTGAAAAGTATCAAGCCATCGCCATTTTAAGTTCACTTTCCCTCAATCCAACTCAAATATAAGGAAGAACGTATTGTCCAAGTTAGAGTATAGTCCAAAAAATACAAAACAGACTTCCAGGGTCGGTTCGTCTGCTTACAAGGCAAACTCACTGTTAACTTTAAGTTGCAGCGGTGACGGCGGCTTCTAGCTTCGCTACGGCGAAGGCGTCCTGGATCGCGGAGAGGCCCGGGGCTCCGGAGGAGTTCTCACCTACATCGTCCACAAGGGACGACTCGGGAACTCAACTCCTACCTCGGGCAGCTCACCTATCCCCCTAAGCCCAGGGGAAAGGTATCAGGCCGTTTGACAGCTGATGCAGGCTGTCAGAACGGCTTTTATGCGGAAACAGGCGGGAGCAGCAAACAGCTGCGTCCAGCGAAGTCGCCTGCCACCGGAAGTCTGTCCAATTTCATTATTTCTGAATTTCTTGTATTTGTGCCACATTCAGCCTTTTCGACACAGCCTGCAATTCTCAGACCAGGCACCTTCACATCTGGTAGCACCAAACCAGATTCCAGTCCATCAGACTGCAAATCAAGTCCAACTGTTATTCTCTGCCTTTGCATAATTTACTGGGAGTGATTCAAAACACTTGCTGACCCATCAAATTTTTTATTAAAATTTTCAAATAAGGCTTGTAAATTAGAGAGCATTTTTTTCAAAGGCTTCCCAGAGAGCTTTATTTATTCTTGTAGACATTGTAAAGACAAACAATTCTTTCAAGGACAAGAAAAGCTGATATACCATAACAAAACGTCCACAGAGAAAAGTTGAGATAAAATTTCCAAGAATAAAAAGTAATTAACAGAAAATGAATTTTCCCATCAAAAGTTTAAAAAAAAATAGACCAGAGCTTTTGAAAAACTAATAAAAACAAAATCCTTATAGTAACATCCAGTATAGTTGTAAATCAAATTGAATAGCTTTCTCTACTGGAGAGTGAGTTCTCTTGCTGCCAGCTTCCTTATAGCAAAAGTGAAAGTGGTTTAGAGTTCCAAAGTAAACAGTAAGAAAACAAAAAAAAGTTTATAAAAATCCAGCAAGGTGTTATAGGCTAGAATAGATCATCCTTCAACCAGTCGGTTCAAATGTAGATCAAAAAGTAAGAAAAGCTTTAAAGAGTGCAATTAAAACCAAGACATGC
This sequence comes from Protobothrops mucrosquamatus, assembly GCF_001527695.2. NCBI lineage: Eukaryota > Metazoa > Chordata > Lepidosauria > Squamata > Viperidae > Protobothrops > Protobothrops mucrosquamatus. Next base: position 46,016 of record NW_015390968.1, on the reverse strand, counting down.
TTTTTTAAAAAACAGCTGAAGGGAAGAGATGATAAAAGACCCAAACCTCTGATCGTTCCTACCGAGAATTGCAGTCATCAAGATTCCTCTTCTCCAAAGGTACACGATCATCTGAGGGTTCTCCTGGGCCATTCCTAGTGTTCCCATTCAAATCTAGAGAGTATAAGCCTCCAAATAACCAGCTTTGGTGGCATAATCAGCTGTTGGCGGGAGAAAAAGATTGCCTGCTGCTCAGCACACCTTCTTGGGGGAAGGATGAACAGTAATAGAATTGAAATGCTGAATGGCCAAACCATCAGGGGCCATCGAGATAAAAGCCTACAAGTATCTGGGTACTTTACAGCTGGATAACATCAAGCATGGACAAATTAAAAATGTGATTAATAAAGAATATATCCAAAGAGTGAAAACATTGCTAAAGACAAATTTGAATGGTGACAACACCATCAAAAGCATCAATACCTGGGCTATACCTGTAACAAGATACCTCCTGGAAGTATTAACTGTACACAAGCTGAACTGGACAGTTTGGACTGGAAAACAAGAAAATGAATGGCTATGCACTATGCATTACATCCCTGTAGTAATATTGATAGATTATAACTGCCCTGGAGAAATGGAGGGAGAGGTTTACTTCAAGTCCAAACAAACTGTTGAAGAAGTAAAGCATGCATTAGCTGATTATGTCAAAGACAGCCAAGAAGAAATATCGATGCAAGTTAAAAATTGGAACTGACTGAATATACAGGAAAGAAAGCATGAATACTGAAGTAATGTAATAAAAACACTAACAAAATGTTGGCAAGGAAAAGCTTTACACCAGGGGTGTCAAACTGCCGGCCCGTGGGCCGGACACGTTATCCGGAAGCCGCACCCACCCCATTGCCGGCAATGGCAAAACCGTCCCAATACGTTGCGCGACATCATGTGACGTTGCGAGTTTGACATGTCTGCTTTACAGAGTCAATTTCTACAAAAGATTGAGGGGAAAGTGGATAAAGATAAAACCTGGCAATGGTTTACAACTGGAACATTAAAAAAAGAAACTGAAGGCTTGATTTTGGCTGCTCAAGAGCAAGTATTTGAAACAATGCAATCAAGGACAAAAATGAAAAATTGTCAAATGATTCAAAGTGCAGATTGTGCAAGGGAGCAGTAGCAACAGTAGATCATATACTTAGCTCATGCAAGAAGATTGCACAGACTGATTATAAACAACAAAGCACAGTCACCAAAATTATTCATTGGAACTTCTGTAAAAATTATCATGTGCCAGTAATGAAAAATTGGTGGGAACATATAGTTGAAAAAGTAGTAGAAAATCAAGCAGGTTAAAATGATGTGGGATTTCCAAATATAAACTGATAAAGTCTTAGCTCGTAACACACCAGATTTAACTGTGGTTGAAAACAAGTACATGTGGATAATTTATGTGGCAGGGGATAGTACAATAGAAGACAAAGAACTGGAGAGGATCACAAAGTATTAAGATCTTAAAATTGATGTTGAAAGATTATGGCATAAATCAGCCATGGTGGTCCCAGTGGTTATCACACACTGAGTGCCATACAAAAAAGCTTGGATGGCACTTAGAAAACCCACGCATTGACAAATTTTCCATCTGTGAATTACAAAAATCACAAAATACAAAATGCTTGGATCCACAAACATACTACACAAATGCATTATGGCATCCTAGATTCTTGGGAACAACTTGATGCATATGAAGGCCAACACCAGCTAAAGAACTGGCAACTGTGATTTATAAAATGGTTGTGTATATAATAATAGTATAATAAAGTAATGGGAAGAAAGAAAAAAGTTAAATAGATAATAGTTTATGAGGAAAAGTTAAAAAAATGCAAGAAGAGAAGGGAGAAAAAAAAATAGGAAAGCTATATAAGAGATTAACATTCAGGACTTTCAGAAGTATGTAACAATAAAAAATGTTTTAACAGCCTAATGCAAGTAAACATTAGAAAGAACCATTAGAAAGAAGGCAAAAATGATCTTTTAAAAAGAGCTTAAAGAAGTCAGTTTTCTCAATTTTCATATGATAAATGTGAATGTAATAAATGATTTTCAATTATCATTTGATAATTTCAGAACAGGGATGGCTCAAAATAGTCTATTCAAGTTGGACAAATACCTACTCTTCATACTACCTAAAGAGTTCTGAAATAATTGAAATAAATATTTCTACCTATGTTCTGAATGTGGATATCTAAAAAATTTATTAATAATATTCTGGTAATTTCATTGAAAAATCCTTTATCAAAAATTATACTCTACAAATAGCTAATATTTCATTCCAAAATAAAGCTTATTGGGCCAAAACCTACTCTCTTGGTAAACCATATAAAGATTAGCTAAATATAGATTTTAAGCCCATTTTATTATACATAAAGTATCTCTAATATTAAATGATTTTACTTTGTATATAATTCCACCATAAAACTGTGGACTATGAAACCACAAAAAATGAGACCTTGAGTCTGTGGAAGTTGGGGGATTAGATTCCAGAGAACATAGTTATAGCTTGATTACAGCAAAACTTGCTGGGGCAGTCCAATTGAGATGACACATAGTTTCCTTGCAACAATATCTATTTCTGGGATAGCCATGTACAACAACAAAAACAACAGCAAAAACAATAATTTTTAAAACTTATTTAATAATGTATTATTTAACAATTAAATGTATTATACAATTATATTGATAACAATAAGTATTTTTATATACCTGAAAATGAAATTCAAATATCCTTATTATTGTCTTTGAAAAGTCTTTACAATTTAAAATATAATGACAATGAATCATGCCCTTCATCCATGTAGCAACGTTGACAGACGCTACTTACCAAGGAAAATGGGTGACTGTGGAATGTTGCAAGTACATAAAGATGGTTGAAGAAGAAAAATGGGCATTGGAAGAATATCTGAAGGATAGTGAAGAAGATGCACTAAAGCTAGTATATCAGGAAGGCTTACTGACTACTGGAGAAACCAAACTGGCCTACAAGAAAGACCAAATGAAGAAAGAAAGGAGCCATGGAAAGACAAAGTATAACATGGCCAGTACATAAAAAAAAAAGCAGGGAAAGCAGATAACAAGACCTGGCAATGGCTAAGAGCAGGAAAGTTGAAAAAAGACACAGGGGCTAATTCTGGTTGCACAAGACCAAGCCTTAAGAACAAATGCATACAAAGCCAGAATTGAGAAGACAGCAACAGATACCAAGTGCCACCTCTACAAAGAAGCTGAAGAAACAGTGCATCACCTGGTTAGCTGCTGGAAGAAAATCGCACAGACTGACTACAAACAACAGCATGACAAAGTAGCAACTATGGTGCATTGAAAGATCTGCAAGAAATACCATTTGCCGGCAAGCAAGAACCGGTGGGACCATAAAATAGAGAAAATCATAGAAAATGAAGAAGCTAACGTGCTCTGGGACTTCAGACTTCAAACAGTCAGGCACCTGCCACATAACTCTCCAGACTTAACAATTGTTGATAAGAAACACAAAAAAGTCTGGATAGTGGATGTAGCAGTACCTGGAGACAGCGGAATAGAAGAGAAAGCACTGGAGAAGATAACAAAATACAAAGATCTGCAAATAGAAATAGAACGACTGTGGCAAAGGCAAGCAAGTGTAGTACCAATAGTCATAGACGCCTTGGGTGCAATCCCAAAACAACTGGAGCACCACTTGAACACCACTGGCATTGACAAATTCACCATCAGTCAATTGCAAAAGGCAACTTGGAACAGTTTACATCCTGCGATGATATATATAACACCATCAAACATCCACATCTGCCTATCCCAGGTCCTTGGGAAGGAACTGATAGGTGGACAAAAATGTCAAATCCAGTCTGAACATCTGACTGAGTGCAATGAACCAAAAATTACAGTAAAAAAGGAACAGTTTAATACAACAATTAGTTGTTAGGGGAGGGAAATAAGTAATGGGAAAATAAAAGAGCATATCTAAGTAAAGGATTTTGCGCAGTTGTGTGACTTGGTAAAAATATTTGGTCACCTGATGTGTAAGTGTGGGGTTAGTGTCCCTTAAAAGATCATGAACATGACATTTTATCTGCATGGCCCTCATAGTTGGAGATGATTTGTGCAATCAAAGCACATCTTGGGGCATCGTAGAAGGGGTACCATATGAGAACATGAGTGAGAGTTTCTACCTCCCTAGAACCACAAGGGCAAAGTTTCTGAATAAGGGGTCGAACAGGATCCTAACCCCAAGCTAGCTGACAACTTTGTCATCCAAAAGGTAGAGGAGGGAACTAGAGGAAAAGCTATACTGTGTCCTCATTTTACCGACCTTTTGGAAGGATGGAAGGCTGAGTCAACCTTGAGCTGGTGAGGATCAAACTCCTGGCAGTGAGCTGAATTAGCTGAATCAGCCTGCAATACTGCATTCTAACCACTGCGCCACCACTCTGCATCAAGTGGGAGATCGAACAGGCTCCTGACCAACCTAGCTGACAACTTTATTATCCAAAAGGTAGAGGAGGGAACTAGAGGGACTGCTATACTGGAACTAATTCTTACTAACAGAGAAGAAGTGATAGAGGGGGTTGAAGTTGCCAAAACTCTGGGTGAGAATGACCACATCATATTGGAATTGTCAGGGCCCACTTCAAAACCTCATCCTAAGAAAGCAGAACTCGTGGAAGCAGTTTCTTCCAAAAGAGAAGCTGACAGCGGGCATAATAGACAGGATCTGAGGGTTTCCCGCTCAGATCAATAGGTTAAAAGTGTCCCAAGCAAAACCCCACCCCATAGTTCATCCGGTCAGTTCAAATGGGCCAATCCCCAGGTGTTAAGTCCGTTGTGGGAAAGAGTAGATAACGCCAGGCTGTCTCAGGGTTGCAGCGATGTTTTTATAACAAATTTTTATTGGTTTTCCAATTTTACATTTGAGTATTTGGAAAGCAACGTGGTGATTGGGTTAGTCAATAGTTCAATAACAAAATCTTTAGTACATATCTCAGGTTACATCATCAAAAATGTCTTCTCTATTTCCCTTAACATTTGCTATATCATATTTAAGCTAGTAAATTTCTAATTATATCAAACTCAGTTGAAACCTCATTATCACATTTATCAATATGTTTTTGCTTATACATATCCATATCCTGTTTTTAAGTTTTACCTAATTTTTAATTGCAGTACTCCAATTTAACCTTTAATATCCATAGTATTTGAGTTTCGGGTAACCCAAATTTTCTTTATCTCACTACATAAAAGTTATAATATCTAAAATACACATATTACTTACTTAAATATATCCTTATTTTATTTCATAAACATTTTCTATTTCTCATCCTAGTACATCACCACTTAATAATGGAGTATCCTTTATTATCTCAAATCCATCATCTGCGTTATCTGGGCTAAATAATTCAAAGCTATTTCCTAATAGTTAATTTTCATTGCCCTTATAAGTCTAAATCCTCAATATTAAGCCAATTATTCCCTTATTTTTTTATTATTTTCCAACAATATTTAAATAATCAAATTTCCCTTCATCTCAAAATCTCCCTTTAGCCCATTAGTTGAGACTTTAGGATCCTCCTAATAAATCAAAAGACCCCATTTTTTAAATCTAACTCTAGCTTTCTTTTTATGCCAACCAGGCTTCCATACCAATGCTTTTAGATCATCAGATAGATCTCCCTTGATTCTTGTGCATGTTACTTGAATGAAAGGAGACCATCTAATTGTCAATTTTCTGGAGGAACTGGCCCATTTATAATCATTAAGTTGTCGCCCTGGTGGCTCAGATCCCCATATTTGCTCTAGTATAGTTGTCTTCAATTCGATCTGGTCTTCTTCTTCCTCGGGTTTCTTCTGGTTTAAGTAGAAAGTCATGTCCAATTTTATAGTTGTTGTTTGATTGCCTAAGTTTTCAGTAAGCTGTACTTGTAGGTTCTTTAGTTGCAATCAGGGTTTCGTTTTGTAGATTTAAGCTGGCACCTTGGTCTTTCAGTCTAGATTTATCTCGGTGGCTTCCAGAATTTTTTCAAGTATAAGTTTATAATTAGCCGACATTTGTTGCTGGTCCTCCTCCATTTCTGACATAGTTATAGATGGTCCTTTAGTGGAGGCTATTTATTAAACAAGAGTCAGTAAGTGTTCACCTCCACAATTCCTAGAAACCAATTTCACTGCCCAGCTGTTCTCTCAGCTTATGGTCTCTCTTAGATAATACCGAGGTTAAATCTGGGCTATTAGCAAGTTGCTTGTCAAGAATAATAAAAATAATAGATTGCTATACCAAGCTTCGCCACAAGATGTCCCCGATAGCATTGAAAGTCTTTTCCAAATCCCGGGCTAGGTTTTTATCCAATTTAAGTTCTTTTTCTTCTTTTTTCAATATAAAATTTTATTGTTTTCATCATAAAAGAAAAAGAAATACATCACAGATATTACACAATATTATATCCCATCCCCCCGCCCCCCGGACTTCCCAAACCAAACCTAGGCTAATATTCAAATACAAGTAAACAAATATTAATATCTCTAACTCCAAACTCTAAACTTAAACAATCCATCTCCTCCGTATTAATAAAAATTATTCATTTAATTAATTCTTCAAATACCCAAAATCTTTACCATTTCAGCAAGATAGTTTAAC